>NC_091470.1:114025141-114121000 GCF_036971445.1 Narcine bancroftii
AAAATTGGTACAACGTAGGAGTTCTCCAGTATTACATCATCTGCTCAATATTTGGAAGAAGATTCATGTTGAAAGGAATAAAACAAATTACCAATTATCAAAACTAATATTGACGCAAAATCAGTTACTCCCTTTTACAATAGATAACCTTTCCTTTAGAGAATGGGAGAAAAAAGGGATCAAAAGAATAGAAAATTGTTTTTCAGGAAATAGATTATTATCCTTTGAACAAATGCAAGATAAATACAATATAACTCAAGATACAGCGCTGGCATATTACCAATTGAGATCCTACTTGAAGGACAAATTAGGAAGCAGTCTGAGGTTACCAGAGGGAAGTAATTTTGAACATGTGATTACAGATACAATGATAATCAAAAGATTTATAACAAATATGTATATTAAACTGCAAGAAAAGGAGAATGAAGAAACAAATGGTAAAACTAAACAAAAATGGGAACAAGATTTAAATATAAAGATAAAAAAGGAAACATGGGAAAAGTTATGTTCTGGAACGATGAGAAATACAATAAATACGAGGTTACGTATGATACAATATAACTGGATACACAGGCTATACATTACACCTCAAAAGTTAAATAAATGGGACCCAACAGTATCTGACAGATGTTTTCATTGTAAAAAAGAAATGGGAACAACAATTCATGCAATCTGGACATGTGAGAAAGTAGAAAAATTTTGGAAAGATCTAAACCAGATATTAAATAAAATTACAGAAAACAATATACCAAAAAACCCAGAGATCTTCCTCCTAAGTAACATAAAAAACAAAGAATTTGGAATTGATTTGGATGGTGCACAAAAAAGATTTGTTAAGATAGCTCTAGCCGTAGCAAAAAAATATATTATGTCAACCTGGAAATTGGAAGATAATTTGAAAATACAATAATGGTATATAGAAATGAATAAATGTATTCCATTAGAAAAAATAACATATAGTTTAAGAAATAATATTGAAATATTTGACCAAATATGGGAGCCATACATGAAACACAATAGAGAGAACCTACCGGGGACAATCACTACCTAAATTAATGAAAGGAGAAGGAAATGAAAAGAATTGACTCAGTGGAATTTCTTGTTTATTTTTATTGAATGACAACATTGTTTGACTGGTTTAATGTATCTTAGATTTTGTACTTTAAATGGATGGGGGGGGAGGTAGGGAGGGTGGGATGGGAGGAGGGGGGGGGAGAAAATGACACTGTATACATTTGAAAAGGAAAATGTATGTATCATGGTCAATGTGGTTTATGGTGTGAAAAATTAAAAAAATTTAAAAAAAACATGGGCTCTGGCAGGTGTGCAAGAACACTACAATCTGCAGCTCCTACTCCAAAGACCATAAATTAGAAATGAGAAACCCTCTTACAGCGTCAGCAATCAGGGTTCAAATCCAGAGCTGTCTGTAAGGAGTTTGCATGTTCTCCCTGTGTCTGTGTGGGTTTCCTCTGGCTGCTCTGGTTTCCTCCCATCCTTCAAAACATATGGACGTTGTAGGTCAATTGGGTAACATGAGCTCATGAGCCAGAAGGACCTGTTACTGTGCTGCATGTTTAAATACAGCAGACGGGCAGTACTTCACAAGAAAGCTCACCATTATTTTCATGGACAATCAGAGATGGGAAATAGATGCTGGTGTTGCCAGAGAAGCCCTCCCAAAATGGCACAAGCATTGTTTACTTCAAACATTCAAGCTTTTTGTGTTTTAATTTCAACATAATATTTGTGGCTGCAATAATTGTATAATTGCACTCTTCAGTAAACTCAATAAAACTAAATTCCTGTTTAAAAAAAAGTTTCTTACAGTCAGAGAAAGATTTAAATTTAGACATACAGCGCAGTGACAGGCCATTTTGGCCCACGAGCCCAATTATTGTTCACCCAATTTACTTACAGCCCTGGAACGTTTCGAAGGGTGGGAGGAAAGCAGATCCCCCAGGGAAAACACACACACACACACACACACACACACACACACACACACACACACACACACACACACACACGGAAAACCTACAAACTCCTTACAGACAGCACAGGATTCGAAACCAAGTCCTGATGGCTGGTGCTGTAACGCTAACCATGCCACCCCAAAAGCTCTGGAACCTGCCAATACTTCCTTAACCATAGGTTACTCCAAGACCAACAAAAGATCAGCCTGAATTACTGAAACACCACCTTTTTGCACTGTTTATCAATTTTTTATATATTGATGTTCTCTTTTCCTGTCTCAGCATATTGTGGTAGTTTAATTTGAACTATTGTTCTGGTGTATCTGACCACTGTGTGGACAGCAGCAACAACTGCAGAGTACACTCATGCATAAAACAATGCACTCTCAGACCCACTTTGAGCAATCCCTTACTAATCACAGAGCACCGATGGCATAGGGATTACTTAAAGTGGGATGTGGGTGGAAAGAGGAAGGTTGAGAACCACTGCCCTAACATAGCCCAGCTACCTTCTCCCTCCCACTGGTATTCACCTATCACCTGCAAATCTCTGCTCCTCCCCTTTTCCCATTCAGGTATTTGCCCGACTTTGGTGTCCCTGAAATACCCATCTAGTCCAGGTGCATCTGTGTGGAAAGAAACAGAAAGTTTTGCATTGATGATCTCTCATCGTCTCTCCGCCTATTTTGTTTTTAATTTTGCCTAATTTTAACCCCCGTAGGCTGAGAAAGCAGAGGGTAGGTGCATCTACAACAAACATGACTGATTTGAAAAACCAACATTAAATCCATTTTTTTTTTATAAATCGGCTCGGTTATAAGGTTAGATGCGATTAGCCCGAGATGTGTCTGTAACTCACCATCCTACATATGTGCTGAGCGTCCTCGGTGAACTTGTCACAGTATTCCTCCTTCTGCTGCAGCACCCGCTTCTCCACCTCTTCCCGCTTCACCCTCTCCTTCCGAGCTCGGAACGGTGAATGCCCTGCTGTCATCTCATAGATCAGGCAGCCCAGACCCCACCAGTCAGGCCCCACTGTGTACTGCTCGTTGTTGATCACCTCGGGAGCTGGGGTGGGGGTATAAAAATCAGAGGGAAAATCATTCAAATGTTGGTTGTGCTGGGAAGCTTCCTGCTGGACGTGCCTTAACTTTTTCTGAATTATATCGGATCCTAGTTCAGCAACAATTCAAAGAAAACCCTGTTTTGTGCAGCCCATGGTTGGAATCTGGAATTTACTGCCTGCAGATACAGAGGCAAATTCCACAGTGGCTTTCAAGGGGAAATTATTACCAATTTAAAATCTCCAGTGTGGTACTGGAGAGATGTTCTGATGGATGGGCTGAATGGTCTCTGTGCCGCTACCATTCCGTGATTCAATTAAATTAAATAAAATAGACACCCTTGGGTTGGCTCCTTTCTTTTCCCCTCCCATGTTCATCAGCTCTTCAGGGCCTCTCTCCACCCCCAATGCCCTAATTCTCTCAATATAAGAGTGGGAATGTGATGTTGAGCTGTCATAAGGCACTGGTGAAAGTCATGCACTTCAGTAAAAAAAAATATAAATAGACAGACTTTTTTTCCCAATGGGGAGAAAACTGATGCAAAGGGACCTGGGATTCCTCGTGCAGGATCGCCTGAAGGTAACCTTGCATGTTGACATGGTGGTGAAGAAGGGGAATAGAAGTGCAGTGGTGTGATGTTGAGGGTGTGATGGTGATGTTAAAAATTAAGTCACGCTGGTCAGTAAACCCTGGTTAGACTCTGCATTCCTGCAGCAGTCTTTGACATAAGTTAAGAAGGTAACAATCCAGCTGAAAACACGTTGCTTCCAACCCAATTCCAGTCAAGTGATTAGTTTACCATCACATGCACCAAATGACAGTAAAATGCTTTGTCCAGACTGCTCCCTGTAATAAGCTGAAATTGTAATGATCCATGTCATGGAGTAGGCCCAGCTACAATGGGTGCCTTGTTTTTGGAGGGGGAGAGAAATGCTTCAGGGCACAAGGACCTGGTATCTCCACTTCGCAAGACAACCAAGCTCCACATCACATCATGAACTGTAGGAATTACTCGAGACCTGCCTTGGAGCTGAGTCATCTGTTTAATGGACCTAATTGCTGAACTTAATCTAAATATTTAAATCGTCTGGCTCTTGCTTGGGAAAAGGTTGAGAAAGCTACAGCTGCTTTATAAACAAATCGCTTGAGACTGCAGCACTGAATAAACTCTGTAATGGAATGTTTTTCCATGAAAATGCATAAATCACAAAGCGATGCTGACCACTCACTACAAAAGCTTTTGTGAATTGAAGCTCAACTTGCAATTAGAGGAAAGGCTCGCTCACCCATGTATCCGACAGTGCCCACTCTCCCCCGAATCTTTTCTCCCTCTGGTATAGTCACCGCCAGTCCCAGATCTGACAACCGGATATGTCCTGCTCCAAAAGAAGGGAAAGAAATAAGTCCAACACTTTGGGGAGGGGGGAGGGGGGGGAAGAGAGGAAATTTTAATTTAATTTAATTTTAATTTATACATACAGCACAATAACATGCCCTTCTGGGCAAGCCCATGCTACTCAAATGACCATACGCTTTGAAGGGTGGGAGGAAACCCACGCAGTCACGGGCGGAATGTACAAACTCCTTACAGACAGCGTGGGATTCGAACCCCAGTCTATGCACTGTAATTGCATCGCGCTAACTGTGATCTGTGCTGCCCTTAAAGTTGGAGCACGTCTGGTTTTGGATAAAGTTAGAACATTCTCCTAAAACCTAGAAGAGTAGGTTGCCCAATTTGAAGGATGATGCCGACATTACAAACCAGCTCACACATTTTGAAAGTAGCACCCGCCACCCAAAAACTCATCCCCCAGTGCCCTGCTCCAAAGCCTTAAAGATTTATTTAATGCCTTAGGTCAGCAAGAATTTTTTTTTCTTTCATTGCAGTGGTTAGTGTGACGCTATTACAGTACCAGGGCCTGGGTTTGAATCTGGTGTTGACTATAAGGAGTTTGCACGTTCTCTCCTTGACCTATGTGGGTTTCGTCTGGCTGCTCTGGTTTCCTCCCTCCCTTCAAAACATATGGGTGTGCAGGTTAAATATGTGTAATTAGCTGGCTCAGGTTTAAAAGGCCAGAATTGGCTTCTACTGTGTTGTAAATAAAAATTAAAAATATTCACATGATCTGTGTGCTGTGTAGTTGGGATGACCCAGCAAGTAACAATTTCATTGCATCAGTACATTGTTCACATGTATATGACAATAAACATTCATGGCTTACATTCAATATGTATGTCTCTGAGAAGTTGTTTTCAATTGCCCGATCATCAAGGAGGTGAAATGGAGAAGGGATTGGAGGGCCAGGGAAAGAGAGGGAGAAACTGCTCTTCACAACACCAAACATTGGTGCCTTTGAGCAGGAAGAGAAAAAAAAGCCCAACTTTAATAGATGCAGCAATTCCCACCCCAATAAAGCCAAGTTTAGTAAGTACCATACAGTCACTATTCTCACAACAATCAGATGTACTTTTTAAAAAAAAATATTTAGAGATGTGGAACGGTAACAAGCTCTTCTGGCCCATGAACCCATGCCTACAAACCCTGCACGTCTTTGGAAAGTGGGAGGAAACTGGACTACCCAGAGGAAACCCCGCAGGTCACGGGGAGAACGTACAAACTCCTTACAGACAGCACCGGATTCTCCCCCAGGTCACTGGCGCTGTGACAGTGTTGCGCTAAACGTGCCGGCCGAAGAGAAATGAAAATGCTCACACTGCTGGGCTGGGGCAGTGTAAAGCCAATACTAGCTATGGTTATTGAACAGTCACCTAACCAGCAGACCTCACAGCTGGTCCTGGAGATCTTGTGCAACACCCACCATTGTCATCGAGCAAGATGTTCTCTGGCTTCAGATCCCTGTGGAGGAAAAGCAAAGAGCAACATGAGATGCACATCACCTTACTGAGCTGTAGCCTCAATAATAAAGTCCCATCCAGCACACGACTGGCATAGTCATGCACATCGTCAAGGCCCACTGTGACTAGCCTGTAAATCTTGGGGCAAACACTGGGAAAACTCAGCAGGTCAAGCAGAAGCCTGAGAAGGATAGGTTAAGTGACACGGGTCCTCTCACCTTGGAGTGACAGAGGATAAGGGGTGACCTGATAGAGGTGTACAAGATGATGAGGCATTGATCGGGTGGATGACCAATGGCCTTTTTCACCAAGGCTGCAATGGCGAACATGAGGGAGCATAGCTTTAAGGGTATTGGATGTAAGTACACGTGTCAGCTTTTCCACACAGAGAGCAGTGGGTGCATGGAATGTTCTACCAACATTAATGGTGGAGGCAGGGACAATAGGTGAAATTCTAGGTTGGTTGTTAGATCTGCACAACACTGTGGGCTGAAGGGCCTGTACTGTGCTATAAAGTTTTGTGTTCTATGTCCATATAGCGTGCTGTATCGACTGCTATTTGACCTGCTGAGTTCTTTGAACCTTCTGACTTTCCTTCCGAATTCCAAAATCTACATTCTTTAATATCCATCAGCTTTGTTTGAGGACTTGATCAATTTTGCTCAAGTTAGAACGTTTTCTTTGGTTGCAGGATTGCTGCCAGTGAAGGCTTTGTTTTCCTTTTGAATTACCTTGACGTCCTTTATAGCTTTCAAGTACTACTTAAGTGGAACTCTGTTAAAATGCAAGTACACTTCTTATTCTGGCAAGTAATTGTTTTCAGCTTTTCTCATCAGCTCACCCACTTCCAGGAAACGGACCAGCTGGAAGCGCTTTGAGAAGCAATAACAATGGTGTTGTTTTACTAGTGGTTTAAAACTTTAAGACCATTGCTTGCACAACTGGAATCGTCAATAGGACCAGGAGTGTCAAGTGGTTTGAAGAGAAGTCATTCTGGTGGAAGCAGGTACAATAGCAGCATTGAAGAGTTAAATAAGAGAGTCTGCAGATGCAATATGCAAAAGGTACTGGAGAAACTGCAGGCCACGCAGAATCCACCAGGCCCAAAACGCTGGTTACCCATTACTTCCTGTGTGCCTTGCTGAGTTTCTCCAGCATGTTTCTGCATTGCAATAATATTTTTTATTCAAGATTCTTTTATTGCCATGTAATGAAACAGATGAAATATTACACAAAATTGAGGCAGACAAAGATTTGCCATCAGCAGAAATTGCCCCGACGCCCCTTGTAGCAGAGAATGAGAAGCGGAAGAGAGTCTCTTCTGAGCTTCCAAGTGTCTGTAGATTAAATTTAGAATTTTTAATTTTATTTAATTTTCAATTGTGGCCATTTAAATCAGGGCTGCCCAATTACACCCAAATTAACCTACAGCCCAGAATGTTTTGAAGGGTGGGAGGATGCCCACGCAGACACGGGGGATACACACAAACTCTTGACAGACAGCGCCAGATTCGAACACTGTCGCTGTTACAGTAGCACGCTAACCGCTACGCTAACTGTGCCGACCACTTGAGCTACATGCTGCAGCATTTAAGAGATATCCATCAGGTGCAAGTGGCAGTTTTAGTTTTATTTGGACATCATGTTTGGCACAGATACGTGAGCTGAAGGGTCTGTTCTTCTGCTGTGCTCTTCATTCTATGCAAGTCACTGCTCTCCATTGATTCAACATAGGCCCCAATTTCAACCTGTGCACTTCGCTGAATTTGGACAGGTTCTCCCATCATCCTCCACACTCTGCATTTAATTAAATGCTCACTAAGCTCATGGGGAAGTTATCGAAACATTGAAAGATTTCAGACTCTTGTGCACATTGAACTGTATCTGGTTTAAAATGAGCCCAATCCATCAACAGGCGCCTCTGCCCTTATGAGTTTTGTTCTAGCAAGGTTTGCTAGTTCCTTTCTCTGTCCTGATGAAACAGATCACATCTGTTACGTCACTTTATACAATTAAGTTTAATTTTAAAAAAATATTTAGACATACAGCATTATAACAGGCCAATACGGCCCATGAGTCCGTGCTGCCGAATTTACACCCCATTAACATACACCTCCGATACATTTTGAAGAGTGGGAGGAAACCGGAGCCCCCGGGAAAACCCACGTAGACACGGGGAGAACATACAAACTCATTACAGACAGCGTGAGATTCGAACCCAGGCCCAGTCTTAATCGCTGGCGTTGTAGCAGTGTTGCGCTAACTGCTACGCCAAGAGTGCCACCCCAAAGTTTTGTCAGTCGCATGGTGCTCAGTAATGACTTGCACTAATGGAAACAGTGTAACACTGCACGGGCAATTGACCCTCGGGCCCAACTTTCCCACATCTGAGCTGGTTCATTTGCCTGCATTCAGCCCACATCCATCTGAACCTTTCCTATCCACATACCAGTTTAAATGTCTTTCAAAAATAGGATGAGGGAACAAAAGGGAGGGGGCGGCGCGGGAACAAAAGGGAGGGGGCGGCGCGGGAACGAAAGGGAGGGGGCGGCGCGGGAACGAAAGGGAGGGGGCGGCGCGGGAACGAAAGGGAGGGGGTGGCACGGGAACGAAAGGGAGGGGGCGGCGCGGGAACGAAAGGGAGGGGGCGGCGCGGGAACGAAAGGGAGGGTGACGAGGGAACGAAAGAGAGGGAGGGGGCATCACAGACTGAAATCATAAATTTGATTCATGTTTTTTATGTAGTCGTTGGGGGCGAAGTACGGAAAAAACCAAAATGTGACTGCTTCACATGGAAGGGGAACAATAAACTGTGAGCAGAGTCCTTGGGGTTTTGGTGGGGGGGGGGGGGGTCAGGGATTGCTGAAAAAGGGTGAGAATGGCTATTTTAGACAACCCTGCCCAGAATGTAAAACACTGACCATTTGCCTTATCCATTCCTCTTGGAGATTTTATATACTTCTCTAAGGTCACCCCTCAGTCAATATACACCAGGGGAAACCTGTCCCAGCCTGTCCAGTAATAAATAATATTATCTCTCTCTCTGTCCATCTATTTATGATTATTATTGTTATTTATTATTAATAATAAATATATAAAAAAATAAACAATAGAATTTATATAATTATGCAGTGAGTAATACTATTATTTATAACTCAAATCATTTTGAAATAAATCCCAAAATGATGCTATTGCTTTGGGGAAACACCTGGATGAAGATGTTGGATAACTGGGTGAAATCTGCCTCGATCCACTGAGTGCAGAGTGGAGCTGCACTTGGACAAGCCCACGACAGAGGAGTCACCAAACTGCGCAGTACCCACCCAGCCACCAAGCACCAGACGGACACAGCTTGAAACTTATTTAGAGGATCAAAGAGCAAATTTGCCAGAGCTTTTTTTTTATTTTGACCAATAGACCATCAAGTTTTGCAGATAATTATCACAGGAACCCATTTAAAAATTTAGATGTGGAAGGGGAGGGGTTTCTAAGTTGTGCTTGGCTATGAACCATCTTGTTCAGTCAAACCCACAGAAAATTACAACCTGGTTCATGAGATGTAGCCATATAGTCTTTGATAACAACAATTGGGTTCCTTTCAAGCCATCAGATTAAAGCCAGACCACAATCTTAACTTATTTTTCTATGGAAATAAGCCTAGGATCTTATCTGGCAAGTCAACAGAGGAAAAAAAGTGATTTAAATTACCCTTTATTTAATGTTCCACTGGAAAAATCAGGCCAATGACTCAAAGCAATGTGCATCGGTTAATAACTCAACTTTTATTTGAAATGTCGATCTCTTAAGCCTCATGACAACCAGAATCACTTCTATTTATTAGCTGGCTTGGGGGGATCATGTATAAATCACAAGATAGAAGTGGATGATTTGGACTATCTATGGAGGCAATCGTCTGAATCTCAGTTGCCTGCCCTGACTACCTGATCTTTAAAGCCCCTTGACAATCAGTGGCATTAAAAGCTCTTGAATACCTGAGAGTGGTCACCTGGCAAAGGTTCAAAGGTGGTGCACAAAGGTTCCCAGATTGATGCTATAAGTGTCGAAACACAGAGATGCTGGAGGAACTCAGCCGGTCTCGCAAGGTCCATAGGAGGTAAAGATATCTTACCGAGGTTTCAGGCCTTCTTCAGGAATGAGTGAAAAAACATGTATCTGAATCGAGAGGGAGAGGGCGGCGAGGGAACGAGAGGGAGGGGGCGGCGAGGGAACGAGAGGGAGGGGGCGGCGAGGGAACGAGAGGGAGGGGGCGGCGAGGGAACGAGAGGGAGGGGGCGGCGAGGGAACGAGAGGGAGGGGGCGGCGAGGGAACGAGAGGGAGGGGGCGGCGAGGGAACGAGAGGGAGGGGGCGGCGAGGGAACGAGAGGGAGGGGGCGGCGAGGGAACGAGAGGGAGGGGGCGGCGAGGGAACGAGAGGGAGGGGGCGGCGAGGGAACGAGAGGGAGGGGGCGGCGAGGGAACGAGAGGGAGGGGGCGGCGAGGGAACGAGAGGGAGGGGGCGGCGAGGGAACGAGAGGGAGGGGGCGGCGAGGGAACGAGAGGGAGGGGGCGGCGAGGGAACGAGAGGGAGGGGGCGGCGAGGGAACGAGAGGGAGGGGGAGGCGAGGGAACGAGAGGGAGGGGGCGGCGAGGGAACGAGAGGGAGGGGGCGGCGAGGGAACGAGAGGGAGGGGGCGGCGAGGGAACGAGAGGGAGGGGGCGGCGAGGGAACGAGAGGGAGGGGGCGGCGAGGGAACGAGTGGGAGGGGGCGGCGAGGGAACGAGAGGGAGGGGGAGGCGAGGGAACGAGAGGGAGGGGGCGGCGAGGGAACGAGAGGGAGGGGGCGGCGAGGGAACGAGAGGGAGGGGGCGGCGAGGGCAGGAACGAAAGAAGGCAGGAGCTAGAGGAAAGGCAACAGGAGGAAGGTAGAAGATGGGGAATTGGGGGTTTACTGGAAACTGGAGAAGTTGATGCTCATGCCATCCAGTTGGCGGGTGACCAGGCATGAGATGAGGTGCTGTTCCTCCAATTTGCGGGAGGTTTCTGTCAGGGAGTGCACAAGACCACGGACGGACATGTCAGCAAGCGAATGAGATGGGGAATTGAAATGGGTGGGCACTGGGAGTGGACAGTTGCAGTGGACACAGATGAGGTGCTTAACAAAGTGATCTCCCAGTCTGCATCCAGTCTCTCCGATGTAGAGGGAACCACAGCAGGAGTACCGGATGCAGTAGACGACCCTTGCAGATTCACAAGTGAAATGTTGCTTCACTTGGAAGGACTGTTTGGGGCCCCGAATGGTAGTGAGGGAGGAGGGGTGGGCACAAGCGGAGCATCCCCTGCTGTCATCATGGATTGGTCCACATAGCCAACAAAAAGGCAAGAGGAAGCTGGGGCCCATATGCATATCCATGGCTACCCCTGTGACTTGGATCAGGCCCAAGGGTGTTGAGGTATGGTAACTTGGACGCCTCGAGTTCAAGTTCACCACCAGATGATGCAGAAGCCCTTGTGGTTAAGGAGGTCATGGGAGTGCAGGAGATGGTGGCATTGGAGGAGATGACAGGATCCACCTACACTTAGTACCTCTGAAATTACTCTCTTTCTTGTCTTTATCACAGCACCAGACTAGAAGTGCCCCTCTGAGCGCCTTTTCAAGGCGAACAAAGGAAAAATTTCGTTGTGTATTTTGCATACATGACAATAGATAGAACCCTGAGCCCACGAAACAAATTAATCTTCGAGACTGGATGGAGCAAAGCATTGATGAAGGCTAGACAGATTTGGGAGTATAAAAACACAATGCTGGAGAAACTCAGCAGGTCAAACAGAGTACAAAGGATTAGTTACATAACCAACAGTTCGGGCTTGAGCCCTTCATCAATGAAGGTCGGCACCCAAGATTCAGGCCTCTGCCTTCATTTTGCTCATACCTTGATGAAGGACTCCAGACCGAACCGTTGATTATGTATCTCAACTGTTGCTATATAAAGGACACCGTTTGACTGGGTGAGTTTCTCCAGTCCTTGTGTTTTTACTTCAATCAGTGTTTGCAGACTTTCATGTTTTACTACAGAATTAGGAGTGACCTATTAAAACAGGACGAATAATTATGCTTAAAAATTGGTCCAGTTAATGAGCTTCATCTTGGAAATTCACCAATTATGCATGGTTTTGAAGCTTTGGAATAAGTTCTCGGGTTGCAGCTCACTTACCGATATGCAATACCTTCCTTGTGGAGATGGTCCAGGCCACAGCAGATCTCAGCAGCATAGAATATAACCCGTTCCTCCTCAAAGCCTGGGGTACCCATGCTGTAAATGTGGAACTTCAAATCCCCGCCATTCATAATGGTCAGAACTAAACACAGTGCATCTTTAGTTTCATACGCATACGCTAGGCTGACCTGGGGAACAAAGCACAAAGTATTGAAAACCTTTGAGATGTCCTGAAGTGTGCAAGCTGGGTAGCACAACACTGACACCGTGTCAGCGACCTGGATTCAGATCTGGCGCTGTCTGTAAGGAGTTTGTCTGTAAAGAGTTTGTATGTTCTCCCCATGTCTACTGGGTTTCCTTCGAGTGCTCCGGTTTCCTCCCATCCTCCAAAGTGTATGGGGATTGTAGGACACTTGGAGTATTTGGGCAGCACGAGGTCATAGGGCAGAAGGCCTGTTACCATGCTGCATGCCTAAATTTAAAAAAACAATTATAAAGGACAATCCGAGAAATAAGACCACATGGCTCCAGAAAAGCTGAGACTTGCTCTTAATTAATGATCAATGAACTTCAAATAGTGCTGTATCAAACATTTCAGCTCTTCTTGCCAGTTTAAATGTCTTTCAAACATTTTACATCTGGAATTCAAGAACCTGCAGCCTCAAGCAAATGACAAAACAATTGCGGTAAAAAATATGTACATTTAAAATTGGCCCGCTTCGCCATTAGTTCACAATCGTGGCACATGCTGTCTCAAGCAACTGGAAAATTCACTTATTCGGCTTCTACCAATCCCCATCAGTGTCGGATACCAGGGGTTTTATGGTTTTTATTTATTTATCAATTATTATGCAATGAGCAGTGGATACTTACTACAAATCTGCTGTTTACTTTTTCTAATATTTGCTTTTCATTCAATGCCATCGTCTCCCCTTTCCTTTTTTTGATTCTCTTCTTCTCCAGTTTCTTACATGCGTACATTTTTCCAGTTGACCTCACTTGACAGGCACAGACCTGAGTGAACAAAGAGTCAAAATGAACCAATAACAAAGCCCTCACACAATGAAAGGGAGACACGTGAACTCAGGACGCCAGCGAAGAGGGCCCGTTCTTGCTCCTCACATGCGGATGGTTGTGGAGGAAGCTCAGTTTGATTCTCAAGTTACACCGGTTGCTGGAACCCTAAGTGAACAATGAGAAGCCCCAGCTTGACTTGCGTCAAGCGAATGATTCAGCTACTTTTTCCCACCATGTGGCTTGCAGAGGGTATTTCATGATACAAAGCACTGACAGAATCTGGAGTGAGAGCATTTCCTTACTCTGGCGTGGGGTGCAGAGATTTCAGACGATGTTAGCAGGATTGGAGGGCTTAAGCTATAAGGAGAGTTGAGATTGGCTGGGGCTTTTATTAATGGAGACTGAGGGGTGACATCCGAGACTCTCATACTGACTACACAATATCTATGAACACTTGTCCTGCAAATGTATTGTTTGTCTGTACGTGTGTTAAGTCTGGGAGTGCATCAATGTTTTTTGCACCGAGGACCGGAGAACACTGTTTCATTGGGTTGTACAACTTGTGCAAGCAGATGACAATAAACTTGGCATTATAGTTTATAAAATCATGAGGGGTTTTTCCCAGGGTAGAAGAGTCTAAAACTAGAGGTCATAGATTTACAGATAGAGGGGAAAGTTAAAGATCTTTGACCCACTACCATCAAGGAGGAGGTACAGGACGGCCAGGCTGGTAAATAGCTTCTTCCCACAGGCTGTGAGATTGAACAAGTAATTAAGTCAATTATCCAAAAATATTTATAAATGTAAATTTCAAGTTATATCTTTATGTATACAGTATTAAATATGTATAATTATCAAGTGCTGTTTATTGTGTGCACCGTGGTCTGAAGAAACACTGCTTTGTCTGGTTGTAATAGGTACAAGAAGTAATTCTCAACCTTTTTACTCCCACCCACATCCCACCTTAAGCAATCCCTTACTAATCACAGAGCACCCATGGCATAGGGATTACTTAAAGTGGGATGTGAGTGGAAAAAAGGTTGAAAACCACTGATCTAGAGTCAAATGACAATAAACAAACTTGTCTCATGAGTGAACAAGGAACAAATTATGCAGCCGTTGGACCTTCGAGAACGGACGGTATGTACGTCCCAGCCTGAAATCAGCACTCACCTCACCAAAGCCTCCTTTTCCCAGAACCCTGTACTGCCTGAACGTATCTTTGGTGATGGGTTGCCTGAAGAACAAAAAGGGAAGATTTGGGGCATTGCTCCAAATTCTACACAGATTTCCCTTCCCCTCAGGTGACATCCCAGATGTAAATCAGCACCAGACATCTACAGGCACAAAAAAAAATGAAAAACCCCAATGAAACTGCACTTAACAGTCACATCCAGATGAACACTGGCTTCCTTCCTCTTTGATTTTACCACTGAATGATGAATGAATCATGAAGAAGGCTCACCAGAGGCCATACACTTTAGGAAGTTTGTGGAGATTCAGTATGTCACCGATTGGCCGGTTGGATCACTGTCTGGTTTGGAGGTGCCAAAGCTCAGGACAAAAAATTTTTCCAGAGAGTTGTTAACTCAGCCTGCGACATCAGAGGCCCCAGTCTTCACTCCATCAAGGACATCTACAAGAGGCAGTGACTTAAGAAAGCAGCTTCTATCCTCAAAGACTCCACCACCCAGGCCTGCCCTCTTCACTCTGTAACCATCGGAGAAGGAGGTACAGGAGCCTGAAGGCGAGCACCCAGTGGCACAAGGACAGCTTCTTCCCCTCCGCCATCAGATTCCTGAATGAACAATGAACCACACACACGGCCTGACTTTTTCTTGCATTGTTCTTATTTATTTTGTACGGTCATTTACATTAACATTTGCCCTGTGACGCAGCCGCAAAACAACGAATTTCGTGACGAGTTCATGACAATAAATTCTGATTCTGAATATACAAAACTGATGATAGCCACACAGGCCCTGGCCAACTCTGGGGCAACAAACTAAAATTCAACTATGCCAAGGCTTCATTTGCTGATGATGCTGGAACCTCATCTGTTTTGCCCCGAGACTTATCAGCAAGGAAAAAGGGCGGCAAATTTCACACTGAAATTTTTTAGTTGATCGTTATTTAGAATAATTGCCTCCTCTTTATCCAAATCCATAATAGATACATTTCCAAGGCAGGAATTACCAGGGTGAGCATGTGGAATCCCAGAAATGAGACTGAGGAAATCCAAGTATGGAGGCAAGATCTGCTTCCTGCTCTCATTTTTCCATCGTTCCAGTGCACTGGAGGAGAGGTTTGGCTGTTAAATTATTTGAATGAATCTTTAGAAGAGAAGCCCCAAACCTGCCTTGTAATTAATGACAGTGATAGTACATTAGGTGGCACCTGGCACATTTCTGTATGATGGCACAAGGAGGATGAGAGACAAACAGAAAGGACATGGAAGGATGGAAGCCCTCGTCCCTAAAGGCATGAGAACCACATTTCTCCAGCCCATTTGGCTTTGAGTTCCAACTACAAAACTGATGGTCAGAAGGCCTTGAAATGGACTGTGGAGTGGTAGATCCAAACCGCTCAAGAGCACCAAGTGGGCTCCGATCATTATACAGGTCGATAAATCTTTCATCATCGAGTCCAATAAAACTTGAATTCTGGCCCATGAATGGCTTTAGGTGGGCAAATGTTACCCGTTCACACCCAGCACAGCCCAAGCTCCAGAAAAGAAACACACGACAATGTCATAAAATATTTCTGAAGGTGGTAGAGGGAAATATTTTAATCAAGTGCGAATGATTGGGCCATGAGCCCATGCCACCAAGTACACCAATCAACTTATAAGCCTGTGGTGATACACCACGAGCCGACCTGCAGGGGGCGACCACTGTACCTTCAGGAAGAGCACTGGAGGACAGATCACACCTGGCCGGCTGTCAATCAGTCAACCTGAATAGACCAAACCCCACCCAGTCAGCTGCCAATCAACCGCCCGGGACGCAAGCCACATCCGGTCCCTCTCGAGGTCAGTCACTCGGGAGCAAGGCACAGCTAGCCGCAGCGGAGACATTAAGCTGAATAAAGCCTGTTGTTTCAGTCTTTGAATCTTGTGTCTGCTGACTGTCACTACAGTGCACCACAAAGCCCCGTACATTTTTGGAGGGGGGGGGGAAAGAAGGAATCCAGAACACCCAGAGGAACCCCCCACAGGTCACAGGGAGATTCAGAGTTCAGATTTATTGTGCGAGCGCATACATGACATCATATCATATTCTTTTTCCTGCCGGCGAGGAAGAATTACCACTTATTCTTCGTGCAAAATAATCTGTACACAACATACACAGGTAAACAAATGTAAACAAACTGACTGTGCAATACGGGGGTGGGTGGGGGGGGGGGGGAATCAATAAATTGCAAAAGTAAGAGTCCTTAAATGAATCCCTGATTGAGTCTGATGGTGGAGAGGTCGCAGTTATCCCAGTACCTGGTGGTGCGAGTCTTGGGGCACCTATACCTCTTTCCTGATGGTACCACCAAAAGCAGAGCGTGTGCTGGGTGGTAATGGTCCCTCTAATTTTTAGTAGTCAGTTTGGCAAAAATCTTACCAAGTGGATATTTTTTTCCTGTGACAAAAGTCTGTGTGTACTGAATGCTTGTACAAATGTAAACTTGAAATGGTTTCAAGATAATTTTGGCGCAGCCTATCCCTCATAGCTGATAAAACTGTATTGGCACGTTTTAACATATTACCAGTCTGATTGGATGCTATGAAGTCATGTATTATTATATAGAGCGACTTTATTTTAGGGAACTAACTTTTTGTGCGCACATTAATTTCCTTTGTGGGCTGGTTGCAAAACTTGTGTGCGTGTGCACAGCTTAGAGGGAACAGTGCTGGTTTTACACTCAGGGGCATTGGTGTCCCCATACCAGACCACGATGCAGCCAGTCAGCACGCTTCCCACATACAAATGGAGAACGTACAAACACCATACAGACAGTACTGGATTCAAACCAAGGTCACTTTAATCACGTTGCATTAATTGCTACACTAACCATGCTGCCCTTAACATGTTGTGAACGAAGTCTGCATTTAATAACCATTCTACATTGCTCTTGCAAAGTTAGTGCTGCAATCTCTTCTTTAAACACTACAGTTCACAGGTTGGGCACAATTGGGCACACTTAGGCTTTTGCCAGCTCGTATATAATGAATTTAGAACACTGCAGCAGAACCCTAACCATTTAAACATTTGACCTGTGCTTTAAATAATCTAATCCAGTTTGTTGCACTTCATTGAGTAGAGTTCATTTTTTTGTTCCAGAAGAACTGTCCAGCCCTTCAGAACAGGCTGGCTGGTCAAGGGGCAGCTAATATGTAATGGTAGAAGCCTCATTGCTTCATGAAACTCTCAAGACACACGCGCAAGATCAGTGACCATGAATCCATTTCGCACTGGTCAAGGGGCAGCTAATTTGTAATGGTAGAAGCTTCATTGCCTCATGAAACTCTCAAGACACATGAGCAAGATCAGTGACCATGAATCCATTTTGCACTGCCTCCAAAGGCCCAGACAGTGCAAACGAGGGAACACAACCTGTTGAGGAGAAGCCTCAGAGACAACCCTCCTGGAAAGGTGGCCGTGGCAGCGGACCAGCAAGGGGCTCAGTGGCTGAAGGGCTCACATCTGGCTGCAAGCTGCTAGAGACCAGGTATCGGAAGCAGGATTCGAGAAGGGCCTCGGGCTCTGAAGGCTTCCTGATCATGTCAGCGGTTTGGACCTGGAGCTCAGGTTGCCAATGGATCAAACAGGAGTCTGTGCGGCTGCAGAAGCTGGAGGTGAATCCACGGACACTCAGTGTCTCTGAAGGGACTCATAATTGGTGCTCTTTCTCCTATTGTTAGGGGCACTGACCGGGCAATGCTCACGGTGACTCCATCTTTGCCTTTACAGCAGGCAAAAGTTGAAAAATATCGTGTATTTAACATTTTTTGTATTATTACAATAAAAGGAACATTGAAATAAAGTGATGAAGTGCCTTGGTTTGAACCCAGTGTGGGAGACGGACAGTACTAAACCCACACAAATCACTATGCTCACCTCTCCAACCATTTCCACTGGAGAAATCGATCAAAGTACATACTTTCTTGATAATTCGTGAACGGCTCTCCACTGAGATACTGATGAGGGCCCCTGTTCCAAATAAACATCAACATTTAGTTCACTCAAAAACCAGAGATTGCCAAGCAACTGGAGATGGTGTGGACAAAATAAAGGGGCAGTTAGCTTTCCCAGTCACACCCATGGCCATCCGCTGATGACAAGCAAGTTGGTGGGTGAACTGGCCACTGTAAGTTGCTCCTCGTGTGTGGGAGGGGGGTAGAATCTGGGGGCAGGGATTGCAAAAGAAATGGGAAGATTAAAATAAGTGTATGTGGGTTGATAGCATAGATTCAGTGGGAAAAGGATCTGGTTTCAAACTGTAGGTGTTTTGTACACATCCATACTTTCTCTTCCTTAGTAGACATCCGGACTGGCGGGGTGACCAATGATCAGTACATTAATGGAATGTCGGGGCAGTTTTTGGGATTTAAAATGATTACAGCATTAGAAACTCTGAAATAAATGCCCAACTCAACAGAAATCAAAACACAGAAATGCTGAAGGCACTCAGCTGGTCTCGCAGCGTCCAGAGGAGGTAAAAGTATATTAACTCTCAGCGTCTGCAGACTTTCGTGTTTCACTCTAATTCAACTGAAAATCAACTCAAAATACAAATGGCCATCAGATCATTAGTTTGTGGTACTTGAACACTTGGAGGAGCTGTATGATTAATGACTGCCCTTCTGTGAGGCCTCTCCTATTGCAGGTAGATATGCACTAGAAAGTACTTACTTTAAGCATTCGCTGAAGATCTCTTTGCAAGGCCCCTTTTCAAGGTTTTCAACACACTGTTTGATGTGGCACTTGCTTATTTCAGACATGTATTCTGGAGACTGGGAGGAGTGAAAAAAAGAGAAGTGGTTGAAGAGCAGAATCAGGAGAATCAGGAGAATCACACAAGCCAAGACATCCCACACACAATGTTAGACCAGGTAAAACTGTGCATTCCTTGTCCCACTGTGAATGCCCCAGCCACAAGCATTGGAAGTGGACAAATCTATTTTGGATTCAAGGAGGGGATTCTTCACCACCTGCACTGAGCAGAGATGAGAAACCAAGAACCAAGAGGGCCCAAAATGTAGCAATAGAAGTTATTTTGTGAGCAGTCCAGTTGACATCTCACACATAGTACAACAGATAGAATACAAAAGTGCAGTTAGAGAGGGATCAGTTTGGAGGAAAGGCCACATAATTTGACAATGGGGATCATTCACAGGTCTAGTTAATGGCCTGTCCTTGAATTGGGGAGGGTGGGGTGATTATCATTACTTGTGTCTCTGGCAGTCCGTTCCATATGCCCACCCCATTCTGTATGAAAAAGTGGTTCCTGATATTCCTTTGAAACCTTTCCACTCTCACTTTAAATCCATGCACCTTGCACTTGTTGGAGTTTAATTTTCTTTTTCAAAATGTTATTCACAACACGGAAGAAGCTGATTCCAGCCATTGAGAACTGTGCCACCCAATTAACCTACAACTCTGTATGTTTTGGAGGGTGGGAGGAAACCAGAGCCCTTGGGGAAAACCCATGCAGACATGGGGAGAATATACAAACTCCTTACAGCCACCGTGGGATTCAAACCCCAGTCGATGGTGCTACGCTAACCCTGCCATCCAAGTCCATCTGCCAGGCCTGAGCCACTTCCCCAGCTGAGCTGCATCCTTTAGTAATTCCTTGGCCTTCCCCACTGTTCACTATATTACACATTTTGGTGTCATTACAGATATGCTAACCATGTTAACTACATAGGCATTGAATTGTTAACATAGAAGATAAACAACAATGAACCCAGTCCCAATCCTTGTGGCATATCACAAATCTCCAATCTGAAAAACAACCCTCCACCACCATCCTTTTGCTTCTTCCACCAGCCAATGTTATATCTAATTGGCTCGATAACCATGGACTCCCATGTGACCTAACCTTCCAGACCAACCTACCTTGCAGCACCTTATCAAAGGCCTTGCTTAAATCTATGCAGGGAATGTTCACCTCTGCACCCTTGTCAATCCTCTTCGTCACTGCTTTAAAAAAATGCAATCAAATCAACTCTCCCAATGACTGCAGACCCCTATTGGTCTCTCATTGCAAGATGGAAGTGGAGGGGTACTTCTTCCCAAAACAAAAATTTGAGCTGTTTTGTTCAACATTCGGATTCAGTTACATCCACAAGTCAGGTGAATTGGGTGGGAGAGAAACAAAGAGTTTTGATGGAACTCAAACGTTGAGATTTCTTCTGGGAACACTATGCAAATGAATCAGGCTATAGTGAGAATAGGTTGCATACCTCTTCAGTGAGAAATCTCTGAATGACCTCGTCAGCCTTCTCCTTCCTCTTCTCATCTGGTGTGACTTCGTAATCTGCCTGGAGAACAAACACAAATCTCCGTTGAAAAGTTATCTCTCTCTCACATCATCCACAATGACTCCACAATATATTGAAGTCATTTTACACCAACAATCTCCCATAACCTTTAAGAACTACTCACATTAACCATCCGAGAGTCTCATTTACACAACAGTATTTCAGAAGAATTCTACTGAAGATAATAAGATACATTTATCTAAGTTAAAATTACGATATATTTTGTAATCATATAAATATGAAAAAATGATTCAAAGATAGAAACAGCGTTATTTTGAATTAAGCGAAGAGCACATAAGGTTTTAGCTTGGCAATTAAAAACAGAACAAGCATCAAGAACAATTAATGCAATAAGGAAACATTCGGAGATCAATGAGAAATTTTTTAGATTTTATAATGAACTTCACACATCTGAAAGTAGACAAAATACTGAGCAAATTGATTGTTTTTGGCTAATTTAAATTTGCCATCATCGACTGCGAAGGATATTAATGACTTAGATAGTCCTTTACGGAATTGGAATTAAAGAAAGTTCTGCAATCAATACCGGGAGGAAAGTCCTCGGGTGAAGATGGGTTTACAGCAGAATTTTATAAAGAATTTAATGATTTGTTGTTTCCGGTATATATGGAAGTTTTGAAACAGGCAACTGAGATGGGTTCATTTCCAGAATCGTTTTCGTGGGCATTGATTACTGCTATTCCAAAGAAAGATAGAGATCCATTAAAAATGTCTTATTACCAAACAATATCATTATTAAATGTAGATTATAAAATTGTTGCAAAAGTATTAGCTAATAATTTGCCAAAACTAGTACATGTTGACCAAGCTGGATTTATAAAAGGTCGATATTCAGTTGATAATGTCACTAAATTGACTTCTATATTTACTGCTGCTGGGCAACAAGCTAATCAACCAATGACAGTTATCTCTCTCTCACGTCATCCACGATGACTCCACAATATAGTGAAGTAATTTTACAGCAACAATCTCCCATAACCTTTAAGAACCACTCACATAGAGTCTCATTTGTACAAAACAGTGTTTATTTGTATAGATGAAATTCTTGTCCTGCAGGTGTATTGTTTGCCTGTATGCGTGTTATGTCTGGTTGTGTGTCTGCGTGTTTTTGCACCGATACCCGGAGAACGGGATTTCGTCAGGTTGTACTTGCACAATGAGATGACAATAAACACGAGTCGAACAGCAGTGGTCCAATTTTAACTATCATCAAAAACACATTCCACATGGAGCAAGGGTCTACGTTTAATGGAGTCTAGGTTTCACTCTCTTTCACTGTCAGACTCAAAAAAGGTGTTGGCTGTGTCACACATTCCTTTCCTGTGGCCAGAGATGTAATGTTAGCGTCAACCGGGGCTCCAACAGTGTCCCCTCGACAACGAGACAGATGTTTCCACGTCAGAGATTTAAGAGCGTAACCTAATCTGACCGATCACTCTGCCTTCAGCTGATGGTAGTGGTGTTGTTTAACCTAGGCAACCAAAATCAAATTTCTTTTCTCTTTTTTTACACTATGTAGTTTGGATTGGTTCAATGAAAGTACTGAGCAAATGGAACCTTCTGTTCCTTGATTCATATATCAACCTGATATTTCACACACTCACTGGCACTCATCAGCAAACTCCAAGACCTGGGACTCCCCTCTTGTGTAACTGCATCATGGGTCTCCTCATCTCAGTCAGTGAGGGTTGGTAAAAACATCTCCTCCACCAGTACTGGAGCACCATAGGGCTGTATTCCTAACCCCCCCCCCCCCACCCCGCTCTACTCTTTACACCTACGGCGGTGTAACTCAGTACAACAATAACACCATCTACAAATTTGCTGACAAGACCACGGTAGCAGGTTGCACCAAATGGGGTGATGAGTCAGCATACAGGAGGGAGATTGAAACTTGACCGAATGGTATACCAACAACAACCTTGCACTCAATATCATCAGAACCAAGGAGATGATTCTGGGCTTCAGGAGAGGAAAACCAGGAGTGTGCAATCCATGATCACTGGGGGATCAGAGGTGGAGAGGGTGGGCAAATTTAAATTTGTCAACCGTGGTTAACAAAGGAAATAAAGGAGAGTATAAAATTGAAGGCGCAGGTGTACAAAGCTGCAAAGAGCAGTGGGAAACTGGAAGATTGGGATAACTTTAAGAGACAACAAGGGGTTACGAAGCGGGTAATAAGAAATGGGAAAAAGGATTATGAAAGTAAATTGGCACAAAATATAAAAACAGAAAGCAAAAAATTTTATAAATATATAAAACGGAAGAGAGTGGCCAGAGTTAACATAGGACCCTTGGAGGATGAGAAAGGAAAACTGGTAGCAAAAAATGAGGAAATGTCCGAGGCATTAAACAAATATTTTGTGTCAGTCTTCATGGTGGAAGACACGTCCAGCATGCCCAAGTGCGGAGTTAAGGATGCGAATGTTGGGGAGGGCCTTGATAAAATAGTTGTTACAAAGGAAGTAGTGATGGAGAAACTAATGGGACTAAAGCCAGACAAATCACCTGGTCCTGATGATATGCATCCAAGGGTTCTGAAGGAAATGGCAGACGTTATAGTTGATGCATTGGTGGTCATATATCAAAATTCCTTGGATTCTGGGCAGGTCCCGGCAGACTGGAAGACAGCAAATGTCACACCATTGTTTTAAGAAGGGATGTAGGCAGAAGACTTGAAATTATCGGCCAATTAGCTTGACGTCTGTAGTTGGAAAAATGCTTGAAGCCGTCATTAAAGATGAAATAGTGAAACTTTTGGAACGTAAGGATTCAATCAGGCAGACGCAGCATGGTTTTAGAAAGGGAAGATCTTGTTTGACAAACTTGTTAGGATTCTTTGAGGATATAATGGATGCGGTGGATAGAGGGGAACAGGTTGATGTTGTATATTTGGATTTCCAGAAAGCGTTTGATAAGGTGCTGCACAAGAGATTTATCAGTAAGTTACAGGAAGTGGAGTCTGGGGAAGTATTTTGGCATGGATCAAAAATTGGTTGTCTGACAGGAGGCAGAGAGTCGGGATAAGTGGGAGTTTTTCAGGTTGGCAGAGAGTGGTAAGTGGGGTGCCGCAGGGGTCAGTGCTAGGCCCACAACTGTTCATCATTTACATTGATGACTTAGAGGAGGGGACAAAATGTGGTGTAGCCAAGTTTGCGGATGACACCAAATTGAGTGGAAGAGCAAATTGTAATGAGGATGTGGAGAGTCTGCAGAGGGATATAATTAAGCTGGATGAGTGGGCAAAGGTCTGGCAGATGGAGTACAATGTTAATAAGTGTGAGGTTATCCACTTTGGCAAGAAAAATAAAAGAGCTGAATATTATTTAAAGGGTGAAAAAGTACAGCATGCTGTTGTGCAGAGGGACTTGGGAGTGCTTGTGCATGAATCGCAAAAAGTTAGGTTGCAGATGCAGCAGGTTATTAAGAAGGCAAATTGAATGTTGGCCTTCATCGCTAGAGGAATTGAATTCAGGAGTAGGGAGGTAATGTTGCAACTGTATAAGGTACTGGTGAGACTGCACCTGGAGTCCTGTGTCCAGTTCTGGTCTCCATATTTGAGGAAGGATATACTGGCTTTGGAGACGGTCCAGAGGAGGTTTACTAGGTTGATCCCTGGGATGAAGGGGTTGACTTATGATGAAAGATTAAATCGTCTAGGATTGTATTCGCTCGAGTTTAGAAGAACGAGAGGAGATCTTATAGAAACATATAGGATGATGAAGGGTATGGATAGGATAGATGTAGGAAGGTTTTTTGAGCTGGCCGGGGAAACTAAAATGAGAGGACACAGTCTCAAGATTCGGGGGAGTAGATTTAGGACAGAGATGAGGAAAAATAGTTTTTCCCAGAGAGTAGTGAATGTTTGGAATTCTTTATCCAGGTAAGTGGTTGAGGCTGCTTCATAGACATATTTAAAATTCGGTTAGATAAATTTTTACATGATAGAGGAATTAGGGGATATGGGGAGAAGGCAGGTAGGTGGAGTTAGGTCATAAATTACATCAGTCATGATCTTATTGAATGGCGGAGCAGGCTCAATGGGCCATTTTTAGCCTACTGTTCCTACTTCCTATGTTCCTATGTTCAAGGGGGTCACTGTCTTGAAGGATCTTTCCTGGACCCAACACACCAATGGCATCGTGAAGAAACCTCGTCAGCACCTCTACTTCCAGACAACCAATTTTCGATCCATGCCAATATACTTCCCCAGACTCCACTTTCCTGTAACTCACTGATAAGTCTCTTGTGCAGCACCTTATCAAACTTCCTTTGTGGAGGTTTGGTAATGACATCAGAAACCCTGGCAAATTTCTACTGATGTGTGGTGGAAAATCTGCTGACTGGCTACATCAAGGTCTGGTATGGGGACACCAATACCCCTGAGCATAAAGCCCTCTACAAGATAGTGGACACAGCCCAGGACTTCACAGGCAAAACTCTCTCCACTATCAAAAACATGGACAGGGAACGCTGCCAATGGAGAGCAGCACACGCTCTGTTCTCGCTGATGCCATCAGGAAAGAGGTATCGGTGGCACAAGACTCGTGCCATCAAATTCAGGAACAGCTGCTCCCTCTCTGCCATTAGACTCCTCAACAACAAACACAATCAGGGACTCGTTTAAGGATCTTTACTTTTGGATCTTGATTATTGAATATTTATTTTCTATATTGCACACTTTGTTTGCACTGCCTTCTTGTTTACATTTATCTCATTTGTATTCATATCTTTTCTTGAATACAATTATTTTGAATACATAAATTCTGCCTGCTCACAGAAAAAAGAATCTCAGGGTTGTATGTGATGTCATGTACATGCTCTGACAATAAATTTCAACTTTGAACTCACTAAGAGAGTAGTATACAAAGAGCAAAGAAAATGTCAATTATTTTAAAACCACCCATGAAAAGAGACAAAGAAAGGTGATGGAAAACATATTTTCAGACAGCTCCAGTTCTGGTGAATGGTAAATAACAACTGTTTTTATTTCAGATTTCCAGCATCTGCAGATGTCTCACTCTCTCAGAGGTCTGGCATGTGTGAGAGGCATTAAGGATGCCTTATCCCTCCCAAAGAGCAAGAGAAAGGTCTTTGCCACGGAGCTTGCAGGGGTCTGCAGTGCTGGGGAAAGGGTTCTTACAATGCCTTTTCAAACAAAGAATCTCAAGATTGGTGGTGGGGAATGAGCCAACTGCAAAAGCCACAAAGTAAATTAGCTGCTTTCTAGAAATAGATAATAGTTTTTGGCACAGGGGAGGATACTAAACTGTGGTAGAGTACACTAAAATGTAGCAGTGAACTATCCAACATATAAATATTGCGAAACAGTAGTGAAGACAAGAGTTCCCAAAATGCTTTGCCACTCATTAATAACTTGGATTTGATTGGAATCCAGATGAAGTCCCACTAACACACAACTTCAGGTTAAAAGGGTGTCAATTTAAAACGGAGATGCGGAGAAATTTCTTTAGCCAGGGTCTGTGGAACCTGGCCACAGGTGGCTCTGGAAGTGAGGACGTTGGGTGCATTTAAGGCAGAGATTGGTAGGTATTTGATTAGTCAGGGCATTAAGGATTACGGGGAGTGGCGCTGAGTAGGAGGATGGATCAGCTCATGATTCGAATGGCACAGCAGACTCAATGAGCTGACTTTTGCTCCTATATGTTGTAAACATACCAAAAGGGTAACAAGCAACAAATGTGTGTTGGGGGTCGTGGATGAGAGGTAAAAGCAGTAGCCATGAGACCTCCCCTGCTTTATCCATCAGTGCCATGTGATTATTTGTATTTTACTTTGGAGAGATGGTGCCCTGATGAGGCCCCTCATCTCTCTGACAGTGCAGCACCCCAACTAGACTGGGAGGGTGCTAGGGTGTGGATTGCACCCATGGTATTTTGGCCGGGTGTCCACGATTACCATCTAAAGGTCCAGTGATTTGCAATGATTGACTACACATTTTTCCACTTCGAACAACAGTTTTAGGATCCAAGTGTTGGCTGGAGTTTCCTGATCCATCCCAATTATAGGCATCATTGATCCTGAAGGGAAGCGGGGGATTTAATTTAATTTTAAAATTTAGACATACAGCACAGTAACAGGCTCTTCTAGCCCGAGAGCCCGGGCCACCTGATTACACTCAGTTGACCTACCTGTACATTTTTGGAAAGGTGGGAGGAAACCAGAGCACCTGGGGAAAACCCACACAGACACGGGGAGAACGTACAAACTTCTTACAAACAGTGCTGGATTCGAACGTGGGTTGCTGGCGCTGTTACGGTGTTGAGCTAACCATGCTGCCCAAATTTATCCAATTCCCCAAGAGCAGACTACTCCACCAAACACTGAACAACATTAGAAAAACGGTGTAGGAAAAGCAACACAGTGTGCAACTGGAAAAATAGTCTCCTACAGCTCCACCTGGGTTCAATCCTGATCTCTGGTGCTGTCTGTGAGGAATTTGCACGCTCCCACTGTGATTACACACGTCTCGTGAGGGAGCTCAGGTCTCCTCCCACGTGCCAAAGATATGCTGATAACGGACTAATTGATTGCTGTAAACTACCCTCTTGTCTTTAGATTCCTCTTAGAAGGAAAACAAATTTGTTGTTTAAATCATCTGACTGTTCATGTATAATAAGACGAAACAGCATTTCTTTGGACCATAGTGCACATCATCCACAGCACCATCGACATGGAATGTAATACAAAACAAATATGTATAATTGTTTCAGAACAATTTACTCGTTTCATTTAAAAGAGGCCCAAGTTTATCAATCTCTCAATCTGCGGGAAGAAGCTATTTCTCAGCCTGGCAGTCCTGATTTTGATGCCCCCTCAATATCCTCTCTCTCTATGCCCTTCATTTATACCACTGTCAGGTTCTCTTCATCCTTCTCTGCCCCAAGCTAATCCAGACACTCCTCTTAGCTGAAACACTCTATCCAAAGCAATATCCTGCACTCTTCTGCACTCTCCCCATTGCAATCACGTGTCTCCAGTGGCATTTTATAAAGTTGCACCACAGCCTCGCTGTTCCCATATTCCAAGCACGGACTGTCACCAACTTGCTCTGCTGTCCTCATGAATTCAAGTGTCAGCCACTAATATATTAAAAAAAAACAAATCTGATACCAGTTCCAGAAGGGACACTGAATCATTGTGTAAGATATTTGCTCACACACTCTCTGCCTTCTGCACTGACATAAGAACATCAGAAACAGGAGCAGGAGTTGACCATTCAGCCCATCGAGCCTATTCCATCGTTGAATGAGATCATGGGTGATCTGATGATGGGCTCATCTCCACCTACCTACCTTTTCCCCATATATTCCTTCATTCCCCTACTATATAAAAATCTATCCAACCCTTAAAGCAAATTCCACAGATTTACCACCCTCTGGAAGAAGCAATTCCTCCTCATCTCCGTCCTAAATCTGCTACCCTGCATCTTGATGCTATGTCCCCTAGTTCTAGTCTCCCCCACCAACAGAAACAACTTACCCCCCTCTATCTTATCAATGCCTTTCATAATTTTATACAAAATCCCCTGACATTCTTCTAAATTCCAGTGAATATAGTCCCAGTCGACTCAATATAGTTTAATCTTCTGAACTCTGGAATTAACCTGGTGAACCTCCTCTGGACCGCCTCCGAAGCCAGTGCGTCCTTCCTCAAGTAAGGAGACCAGAACTGCACACAGTACTCCAGATGTGGCCTCACCATTTCCTTGTACGGTTGAGGATAATGTCCCTGCTCCAAATTTGAATCCATCTCACAATGAAGGTCAACCTGCCCTTTGCCTTCTTGATAACCTACTGCAGCTGCAAAACAACCTCTTGCAATTCATGCTGGACGCTTCAGTTTTAACCTGAAGTAGGAGGATATCAGTCTCACAGACAGAACTGCCAGGTTAGTTGCTAAACCCGATTGTAAAATGCACTGGGGTTATGAACAAGAAAAATATTCAACTGGCAGAATATCAGAGGACGCAAATACTGACTGAATACAACCCAGACAGAAAAATATGCAAAAATCTCAGCAGGAAGACTGCCGCAGAAGTTGTTGGTCCTTAGGAATTTTTTTTCTGGATAGCAAGCGCTTCTGAAAGGGTGCACAATATTTTTACGAGAGAATGGCACGGAAAGGACCAAAAACCAACCTCCATGAGTTCAGCAGCATCTGCAGGAGAAGGAGGAAAGGAGTTGTTGACCTTGTAGATCAAGAATGATTTAGGACCTCCTGATACAAACTTTAGGCTGATGAACCGGGCTATTTAAAGTCAGTAATAAATTCTGCCACATCCACTGAAGCTGAGATTGACTACACAAACTGTATGGAGAAAAGGGGCCTCACCACATTGTTCCAATGTAGTTAGACTCAATCATTGGATGTAGCCCCCCCCCCCCACAATTAAACGAGCTGGCAAAAGCCCAAGTGTATCCAAAGGACACTGACCAACCTATGAACTATCATGTTTAAAGAGAGCAATGCGGAATGACTAATAAATGCAGACTTTGTTTACAAAATGTTAAGGATGGCTCGGCCAGCATAGGGGTTAGTGCATTGCTATTACAATCCCAGTGGCCCAGATTCGAATCAGGCTGTCTGTAAGGAGCTTCTATGTTCTCCCTGCATTTCCTCCAGGTGCTTCAGTTTCCTCCCACTCTTCGAAACGTACAGGGGGGTTGTAGGTTAATTGGGCCGCATGGGTTCATGGGCCGAAAGGGCCACGTTATTGTCCTGTATTTCTAAATTTTTCTTAAGTCCCTGAATATAAGCAGCAAGTGGAAATTAACATGCTCCCCCAATCTTTGCGAGAATGTTGCCAGGCCAAATGAACTTGTTATAAGGAAAGGCATTTATCTCACAGTCCAAAAGCCAATAGTTTGTTTTTACCAGGTTGCGGTTTTTTGGAGAGCAGAGACTTTAATGCGAGAGGGTAAAGGTTGAATTTAATCCAGACATACAGCACAATAACAGGACCTTCCAGCCCATAAGCCTGTGCCACCCAACAACCCTATTGACCTACAAAGCCCATATGTTTTGAAGGCTGGGGAAAATCGGAGTCCCCAGAGGAAGCCCTCACAGACATGGGGAGAACGTACAAACTCCTTACAGATAGCGTCAGATTCAAACCTGGGTTGCTAGCGCTGTAAAAGCATTGTGCTAAACGCTACCACTCCAAAAGGGTCCTGGAAGGGGAACTTCTTCATACAGAAGGTGGTGGGTATATGGAACGAGCTGATACAAGTGGTAGACGCGGGTATAACATTATGTTTAAAAGGCAATGAGGCAGCAGCTGTAATAGGGATGTTTTATAGAGATACGGGCCAAACACGGGGAAAGACGACCAGTTTAGGTGGAAGAACGAGATGGGTCCAGGGTGCCAGTTCCCAGTTCTCTATGACCATGCTGCAAACACTCAGCAGGCCAGGGAGCATCTGTGGATGGAGAAACTGTTAACATTTCTACAGCAAAAGTGAGGAGAGCAAGTGAGTTAGCTCAGGTGTTCAACTCTTCTTTATTCTCCTAAAATGTACTGCCCGACAATCCGGACCGACCCAATACCTGAGCAGTCAGGATGTTGTAAGGTAAAACATCATGAGATGGGAATGTGTAAGGAGTTACCCTGTGCAGGGCTGTAACAAGAAGGGGAGGTGTCCTTGTACTCCTGTTAGGTAAAACATCATGAGATGGGAATGTGTAAGGAGTTACCCTGTGCAGGGCTGTAACAAGATGTGAATGCATCCTTGTACTTACAAGATAAGAGAGACATTGATGGATTGAGAGGCAGGAAGCTAGCAGGGAAAGGATAGCAACAGTTTTAGTCATTGGACAAGTAATGATATGATGATGTTCTAAGCACGTATCCAAGGGTATAAAAAATCACCATTTTGCTGATAACGGCAGAATGCGCCTTCTCCAACTAACACTGTTAGTTGCAAGTGTTACAATCCGGTAATAAAGAACAAAGAACCCTGATTTCGACTCAGTCTGGTGTTTGTCTCACTCATTCATGAACAAAGCAGACCTAACAATTTTAGGACATTCGCTGTAATCCCCATAGATGCCGGATACCAGGGGCTTTACTGTATTACTGATGTGGAAGGGCTCGGGCTCGAAGCATCAGTAATATATCTTTATCTCCTCTTGCTGCTGCGACACCAGCCGAGTTCCTCCAGTATTTTTGTGTTTTGACCCTTCTTTTTATCCCACTGATTCTGTCGAGTTTTCCTAGGAATCTGCTTTTATTTCAGATTTCCAGCATCTGCAGAATTTTATTTGACTTTAATTTAGTTTGGTTCACTGCTGTGTGATGCACTGGCTTCAGTAGCCCACGTCACTCCCTTTTCTTGCTGCTGTTATTGCAAATCCACATCCTGCTTAACAGATTAATTGGGTGGCACAGGTTTCATTGGGCTGGAATCGGCTTCTACCATGTTGTAAATAAAATTTAAATACAATGATCAGGGCACATCTCTTTTTGCTTGCCTTGTGCCTTCGAGCAGTGCATTAGCACCAGCCTGGTTTCCATGCTGTTAGGTGACACCTTTAGAAGAAGGGAATGCCAGCAATAACAATTGGTCTGGTTTTACAACAAACTGAATTTTAATAGCATACAAATTATTCCATGTGGGCTTGGGATTGAAATTGCCTCGGGTGCTTTTGGCACTGTGGGTTCTGCTGACTGGGTTTTGTCCAACCAATGAGGGGTAGTCCACAGTTGCATTTCATACAAGGAAAAAAACCCAAACTCCTTCAGCTGCAATGTGGTGAAGCTTCTCTCATCCAGAGGAAATGTCAAATCATTATTATTGCTGGCGTTCCCTTCTTCCAAAGGTGTCACCTAACAGCATGGAAACCAGGCTGGTGCTAATGCGCTGCACAAACTGCTCAAAGGCACAACGCAAGCAAAGAGAGATGTGCCCTGATTTCATTGTATTTAAAATGTTATTACCCGCACGGTAGAAACCTATTCCAGTGAATGAAACCTGTGCCACCCACTTACACCCAATTCATTTGCAATCCTGTCCGTTTTGGAAGGCGGGAGGAAACTGGAGCACCTGGGGGAAACCCACGCAGACACAGGGAGAACGTACAATCTCCTTATCGTCAGCGCCAGGTTCAAACCCAAATCACTGTTGCTGTAAAAGCAATGTGCCGACCGCTACACTAACCACGACACCCTGTATTTATATTTGTAAAATGTTTCCTTTGTAAAATAACAATATTATCCAAAACTCCCATCTCTTTCCCTATACATAAATATATTTTTTTAAAACTGGGTCTTGAACTTGTGCAAGGTACAAAGGCTTAGTTTAATTTGGACATCATGTTCGGCACAGATTTGTGAGCAAAGGGCCTGTTCTTGTACTGTTCTCTTCTATTTTCTCTGCTCTAGTAACTTGCTTCTACTGCTCATTCAGAAGGTGTACTGTTGATCATAAGTAGCCATGTCCTCTTTTCTGAAACGAGCCAGAATCAGAATTTATTGTCATGAACAAGTCTTGAAATTCGGGGTTTAGCAGCTGCTTCATAGTGGAAACGTTCATATTATAACCACCTTACGACATTACTATAAGTAAATAAAAATAACAGTGCATGATAAGTAAGGCAGTGTCTTTGGTTCATTGATTATTCAGGAATCTGATGGCAGTGGGGAAGAAGCCGTCCTTGGACAGAGTCGTCATGAAAAGGGAAAGTCTGCACACGCTGTGATTGTAATAAAAACATAAAAGTGCTGGAGAAACTCAGCAGGTCCTGCGCCATCCATAGGAGGTTTCAGGCCTGAGCCTTTCTTCAAGGTGTGAGCAAAAAGGTGGGGGGGGCGGGAAGAGAAGAAGGGGCAGGGGATGAACACAGGCTCAGAGGCCATAGGTAAAGCTCGAGACCAGCCCAGAACTGTATTTACTACAAAGTCTGCAAACTTTCAAGTTTCGCTCCATTTAGCTTCTCCACTGCAAAATCTCTTCAAGGGATGCCTACCCTGAAGAGGTTCTCCTCTCAATAAAGGAAGTTGTGTGTGAAGCTCTCTCACTGCTCCCTATCTGCACTCCCTGGTGCTCCAAATTCTCCTCTTGCCTGTGGGTCTGAGCTCTTCCTCCTGCCCTTCTTTCCTCTTCTCCACACCTTTTTATTCAGACACTCGCCTGCTTTTTGCTCATGTCTTGACAAAGGGCTTGGGCCCAAAACGTCACTAATATATCTTTGCTGAGCTCCTCCAGCACTTTTCTGCTTGTACTACAATCGCAGTATCTGCAGACTTCCCCATTTCATGACGACACTGCTTAGTGCCCGCCAGCTGAGTTGCCTTTTCATGATTTGGAACGTTGGGATCAAACCTCTGACTTGCCCTTTCCACTCAAAGGGAATGATTTCAACTTCCCCAGACTGAAGTTGCAGATTTCCACTACCCTGCAGTGATTCCAGAATTTCGCTTCTGACATTCTCCAAATCCTGCTTTAAATGAGGCTCTTTACATCAAGTGCAAATCCCAGTTCCGTCATAAGAGTTAAAGAAACGAAGACACCTGGGCCTGTAGCTCCTCGCAGGTCTTGACCCAGGATGATTGGGTTATGAAGGAGGGACACAGTGTGCACACCTCTACAGACAGACCTCTACTTAGAATGTTCCGACTTACAGTATTTCAGTTTCAATGATCAGAATCTCCATTGTGAACAAAGGTATCAGCGTGGTTGCTTTTCCTTCTCTGAAGGAGATGCTTCCGTCCAATCAGCACATGCAGATCGCTTCCCACTGCCACCACCCCCACAAACGTCATCATTTCAGTACTTCTCTTGTAATGACGTCAAGGAAACGCGCTTTCTTGGACCCAACACCATTTTTTAAAAGAATGTAATTCGGAACGTCACTCGGGAGGGAGAGAGAGATTGAAGAGGGAGAGAGAGATTGAAGAGGGAGGGTGAGAGAGATTGAAGAGGGAGGGAGATTGAAGAGGGAGGGAGAGAGAGATTGAAGAGGGAGGGAGAGAGAGATTGAAGAGGGAGGGAGAGAGAGATTGGAGGGAGAGAGAGATTGAAGAGGGAGGGAGAGAGAGATTGAAGAGGGAGGGAGAGATTGAAGAGGGAGAGAGAGATTGAAGAGGAAGGGAGAGAGAGATTGAAGAGGAAGGGAGAGAGAGATTGAAGAGGAAGGGAGAGAGAGATTGAAGAGGGAGAGAGCGTGACAGCAATCTGCTCATGCGTTCCAAATCACAAAGCGACATTGCTGCCCCTAATTACCAGGCCCCATCTCAGACTCCCTACAGGAGCGGCACAGAAATCTACCTGTACAGGTCGACCCCGACTTACAATAATTTCACCTTATGAAGTGAGTCATGGAACCGAAACCCATCGAGGTCTACCTGTATAGTCTGAAACATTGAAAATAAGGAGAAATGTCATGTTGCAGCTATACAAAACATTAGTTCCACCTCACTTGGGTACAGTTCTGGATGCCATGCCACAGAAAGGATTGGGTAGCAATGGAAAGGGTGCAAGAGATGTTGCTTGCAATAGATAGCTGTAGTTACAAGGAGAGATTGGAAAGGCAAGGTATGTTTTCCCTGAAATGTAGGAATGCAATGGATAACCTTTAACAATACAGCATGGCAGAAGCCCCACCTACCTCAAGAAACTAGTGCACCCCAATTACACCCAATTAACCCAGCAACCCATACATGTTGTTTTTGGAGAGTGAGAGGAAACCTGAGCACCTGGAGGAAACTCACAAAGGTCACGTGGCAAATGCACAAACTCATTCCAGAGAGCGGAAGATTCAAACCCGCCTCTATGGAACTGTAATAGCTTTTTACTAACCATGACGCTCCTCCTCCCCACCACCCCCCCCCCCCCCCCCGGTCGTCTGGGAAATAAAAAGAGCGACGATTACTGGGGAGATTAAAGTCTTGATCTGACAAAAGGGGAAGGTTCCTGAAAGATTGAAGAAACTGTCCCCTGCAGCAGATGCAATTTGTTCATTTGAGAATTTAAAAAATCAGGGAGCTGTGAGTTTTAAGGGAAGTGATTACATTCAGTAAGAGCCATTCTTGCTCACAACTTTACATCTTCCCACTACAAAAGTTTATCGTCAAGAAGCAACTCTCAAGTTACAGACCCAATTTGACTGCAGAGAACACCCTACTTCTCTACATCAAGTTCAACCGACTGTACGTACACAGGGCATAGCAGTTATCATAGCAGTTAGCGCAATGCCACTATAGCACCAACGACCCAGATTCAAATCCCACGCTGTCTGTAAGGAGTTTGTACGAGTTTCCTCCCATCCTCCAAACATGTACAGGGTCTGTAGGTTAATTGGGGTATTTAGGCAGCACGGTCTCATGGGCGGGAAGGGCCTGTTACCGTGCTGTACGTCTAAATTAAATAACAACCAGATGAAACAGCATTTCTCCAAACCAAGGTGTATACACTAATACTCAATATATAATCAGCACATATATACATAACAATAGAATGTGAAATAAATATGTATAACTATTTTGGAATAATTTATTTGCTTCAATTACAAGAGACCCAAGGTGACAGGACAACGCTGCTTGCTAGCTGTGCTCTGTAACCCTGGGGCGGGGAGGTCCACGTGCAGAAGATCCCCATCTGTTGTTGCAGCCTAGCTCAGGGATGCTACTCCTGCCATCGTCTGGGGCTGCCTGAACCCAGACCAGCTAAGGTGAAAGCAGAAAAGCAGTCCACTGAGGAACGTCAAAACTGCAGAGGCTAGAATCCTGAGAAAACCAAGAGAAGGCTCGGGGAGCTCCCTTGGGTGGTAATGGGCAGTGAACATTTCAGGTTTTTCCAGATTGAGTTCACTCCTCAGGATCTGGGACATTTTCATATCAGGCTGACACCTTTGGGCCCAGTTGTGTGCCAACGTCCCCATTCCAAGTTCAAACCTAGACATCTTACCACGGTGTCCAGGAATCTGATGCATCTCCTCAGCTCCAGTTTCGTCTCGCAGAACTGTCGGAAAAGTTCTCTCCCGATGGGCTGCTTGTTGCATAGGCTGTAATAGTCTCGTTCTGGAAGATAAGGGAAAGAGAAGCTGTTTATTTGTTGCTGTACATAGTCAGAATTTATTGTCGTGAACATGCCACAAAATTCATGCTTTTGTGGTAGCATCAAAGTTACAATTTTTTTCTATAAACCAAATTTCAGAATAAATAAAATAGTGCAAGAAAAGGAAAAAAGACAGTCAGGCAGTGTCTGTGGTTCATTGATGGTTCAGGAATCTGATGGCAGCAGGGAAGAAGCTGTCCTTGTGCCACTGAGTGGTCAGTTCAGAACATTTGCCTCAAATAAACTGCAATTGGAACAAGGGCACAAGCACACAATAAGAGCCAGCAATGAGTTGCTCATTATACCTACAATGGCATTTGAATCGGTCATGACAACGAGTGGTGATGAATCGTGCAGTTAATACATAACCCCCTGTTTCAGCGCACTAAAAGAGAAACCCCCCTGTACGTTCAGGGAAGCAGATACTAGCCTTGACGTCAATCTTAAATAAAAATCCCCTCTGTGTTCATGGCTGAAATTCTTTTTACTCAAAAGGGAACTTTGCATCTCATTCAGGGAGTTAATTTTCAGAAATTAGATTGAGGATTCAGTGAAGGATTCAGCTGGGCCTCTGAAATAGATCATTGATTTAGGGGGCTGTGGGAGAAACACAGGTCTCACTGGGAGAATCCTGTCCCATTCACCTGTCAAACCGAGTAACTTGGAGGATCCCATTGGGAACACAAGGAGGTGCAGAAGGAACCAAGCAGAGGCTAAGTGGAAAAATCCATGGACACCCATTCAGCCTGAACTACAATTAAAAGCTCAACCAAGTTTCCCGATAACTTCCAAAGATTCAAAACTAAAATAATACCGTTCCTGGAAATCTGAAATTAAATCAAGAATGCTGGATATGTTCAGCATGTTCCTGAAGTCCAGGCAACATCCTAGTAAATTTTCTCCGCACTCTTTCAACCTTATTGATATCTTTCCTGTAGTTAGGTGACTAGAACTGCACAGAACCTAGCCTGATATAATTTTTCATTAAATCTCCTTGCACGGTTGTGGATTAGAATTATGGAAATGAATATACATGAATAGGTTTACCAGCACCAAGCAGTGAAATACTATCCCTTGCTATTCACTGTCTGAGTAATGCATAGTGAAAGTAATGTCTTTCCCTATATTTGTCATTTGCATTACAAAGAGGCTATTCAGCCCTTTGAGTTTGTCCTGCTATCGAGCTTCTTCAGGGTTGCAGCATCAGTTGATCATTGACTTTCTGAAAATAAAACCCTCCCCGACTATTTAAAATGCTATTCATTAAAATGTGTTTAGGTTACTTAGCTTGGTGGGAGAGTGGGGCAAAAAAAACCTACTACATTTTTCGGATCCACATGGGCTGCTGTGCTCAGGAAATGTTTTCTGGAAAAGATGCCGGATCGCCCAACTCTGGAAGTTAGAACCAATTGGAAACTAATCCTCACAAGATTCTGGCACAGAAAACCTCCGGGCCCATTTGCCTTGCTCTGACCCAGGGACAGTGGCAGATCAACCATTAGGCTGAGGCCTCGGGGCCTAGAGGGTAAGGGGGCTCAAGCCCCTAGGCTTCAGCACCTACTCAGTAAAAGGTAGGTGCCCGGACTCTACTAACTGCGCCTGTGTGGGTGAAGCTGGCGGTCACTGTGGGCCAGAGTTGGCATCGTGCCATTGCCAGGGTGATCCACTTGGTGGTATCTGGGAGCTGCTGGAGGTGGGCCGGCAGCATGAAGATTTTGCAGCGATGGCTGCATGTATACGATCCTCCTCCTTCCCACCAAACTATTAGATTTTTAACATCCAATTGGGTTGGAGAAACATTAAAAATCTAATAGTCTGCTGGGAAGATGGAGGGTTGGCGGGATGGTTGAATCCTGCCTGTAATCTCCAGTATGCCTCAGATTATTTAATAGATGGCATTCCTTTCGTATGGAGAATGAATGACTTGATGGAGCCCAAGGACTAACAAGGAAGAGTTTAGAAGCTCCCCATGAGTTGCAAGAAGCACAATATGACCCAGTAGCAGTCACCGAACTCCTTGGGAGATATGTAGTTCAGTGCCTGCTGCTGTGTTGTGTTATGCTCATCAGGACTTGTGGGGGGCTCCTAAACTCTTCCTTGTTAGTCCTTGGTCTCCATCAAGTCCCTCATTCTCCATATGAAGGGAACACCATCTATTTAATAATCTGGGGCAGCAAACAGCATGATTGATTGATATAACTTGTCTTTATGCTATTTCATTATGCATGTAGTTCTTGTGCAACACTATACATAGTAGTGTAGTACTAGTTGCTCAATCGAGGCCCATCCATCGCGGTCGTGGAAACCACATTCACCCAATCGGCAGCGGGGTCTCGGGCTTCACCAGACCTGTCAATCAATGCTCATGCACTTGTTTAAAAAAAAAGCCTGCACGAGTCTGCCTCCTGCAGCAGAGCTCGGCTCATGCATGCAACGTTGCTCACGGAAACGTCGGGGACACCTGATTCAATTGGACTCTCTGACAGACATAGGAGCGGAGTAAGTGATCACCTTAATTATTTTCTTCATGCTTTTTAAAATTATGAATGACAGAACAGCTTCTGGAGACTGTACTGAACCTAGAGTTTGCAGATGGCAATGGTCGCTGAATAGTGGAAAGGTGGGGGTATTTCAACTCACAGTTGTGTGTGGCCTGCTATTGTACAATGTTCACTGACCACTGCTGGTGACCCCATGCTTTTGCTTCCCTGTCCTTCCATCTTTGTATAATGTGATGGTGGGTTCAAAGCTCCTGCCCAAGGAGTATTTCTGAGTGGAGGCTGCAGCCTACAGGTGAAGTAAATTGCCAGTGTCAGTGGTGGAGTCTGTGAATGCTTATGAAGTGAATTCCGACCAACCAGGCTGATGTGACGTGCATGTTGAGCGGTGGCAAGTTACATGGTGAGTTACACACTGTATGATTCATAGCTTCTAACCCTTGGGTAGAAGATCAAGACACCTCTGTTTCTGATAAATGTTAAACCCCCAAGATGTAGATACTGGGGAGTCTGACCGTTATGCAATTTACACGTTGTGGGGTGAGAGCTGAATTTGTCAGGTGGCTGGCCTGGTACAAGCCAGGAGGGTGGGGGTGGGGGGAGCACTGAACAGGGATAAACTGCCCCAAACGCAGCCCTGTGACAGAGCCCAGTGATGAGGTCTCTGCCAGCATCCAGCACCAAGGCATCCCACTACCGGCCCAATCCCTCCCCTCCTTGTGCACCCCTCTCCATTGCACTATTACCACCCGGCCCACCAATTCTATCTTGCCATCGCTGAGCACAGCATACACACACACACACACCCTGAGTAAATACCCAGCAGATAAATGTAGAATATGCGAGGGGAGGACATAACCCATGGGGGCAAGGTCAGGGTGGGGGGCCTTACTAAAGCTTAGCCTAGGGGCCAGGGAGCAGGGATCTTTGGGAAATCTACGTGAGCTGCTTCGAAATCTAGTTCGAGGGGAGGTGGAGCTGGGTCTGTAACAGCGAGGCTGGTCGAGGCCCTTCCTCTGCAGTCTGATTAGGAAAATAAACAACACTGAGAGATCTGCTTAGCCTGTGCCAGGGGTGAGAACTTGGAAGAAAATTGTAAGTAAAATTGTCAGATCATATATTGCTAAAATCTCCAGACTTTTGTTAAAATAGGAATTTTTAAATATACGGTGCCCACCCTGGGTATCTTGAGTTGAAACGTATACTTTATCTATACCATACATCATAAATGTGATCAGTGTACGCCCTTCCCTGTTCATTTTACCATTAATTCATTGCAGTCTCTTCCAAAGAATCAACACACTCACCATTCTCCCTCACTACACAACCCTCACACAGTTTGATCAGCTGTGACTCAAGGAACAGCTTCTTTTTAACTTCATTAATACATTGACATCAACTTAATATCAATCCTAATTCAAATTATTTAAATCATTAATTACAGGACATCTATATTAAAATATTGGCATCCCTATTGAAGATGCCGTGGACTCTCCACGGCGCACATAGCTCCCAGAACCTACGGGTCTTGTGGATACTGCATGTTCCCTTTCTGAGGGCATCCAGGCTCAACCATACCTCTGGAAGATGATTAACATGCCATTCCAGGTAGAGCCCGGATGGGGGTGTTTCCCCAGGCCCGGGAGCATGTATCCCAGATCAACCCCTCCCTTCCCACCCGCAGGTCCAGCCTCTTGGCCTCCAGTGGTGATGGGACTGTGGTTCTTCCCCACAAAGGCTTTTGGGTGCCTGCTTCAAGCTTCAGTGTGCTCCCTGAGCACGAACCCCTGCACCCTGGACATGCTGGTCAGCAGCACTCATTCACGGGCATCTCGTTGGAGACCAACGAGTTTCGGGCAACTGCAGTCCATCCTTCACAGAATACTTCAAAATCCTGCGGCGAGGTTAGATTGTGGAGGTGATACAGATAACTCACCTTAAATCAGGGAGCCTCTTCTTATTTCAGTAAGATCTTGATCGAAAACCCAACTCTTCCTTGTGATTAAAGGAGGGTGCCCCACATCAGGTGGAACCTGGCACATTTCTGTACCTTGGCATGCAGAGGATTGGACCAGCTGATAGAGGGGGGGATGAGCAATGGCAAGCCTTAAGCCTCATCACAAGGTGCAGCCAACTTCAGAAAGAACCCCCATTGCCCTAGTCATTGCTACCTTCAGGTAGAAGGTGCAGAAGCCTGAAGACCAGACCTCAAGTTTCAAGGACAGTTCCTACCCTTCAGGGTCTTGAAACCCTTTTCATTACACGGTCGGTTAGCATGAACATTTGCCAGCGCCCAGGGTTCAAATCTGGTGCTGTCTGTAAGGAGTTTGTAGGTTCTGCCCATGTCTGCTTGAGTTTCTTCCAGGTTCTCTGGTTTCCTCCCACCCTTCAAAACATCCAAAAGAACTGTCTGCACGATTGTAATGCCACTATTTATCTTGCATAGTGATAAGTGTGATTTCACTGGAAGAGTCCGGGAACGTCAGATCTAATATTAATCCCACTGGAGCGGCTGAGGAGTTGTCTCTTGCACAGATAGCTATCCGTACACCAGAACCTGCCAGGGAGCAAGGGTGCATTGATCAGACACGTGGTTACCAGCTTGTTATTGGACACTGTCTTGCACGCAACGCAGGAGGGTGCAGCCACCTTTGGAATAGCAAGTATGAGGTGAAAGTCATGAACTTCTCGTTAAAAAATGCTTACATTGGAAACTCTCCCTGGAGTCTGCCAGGGCTGACATTATGGAAAGAATGTGAGGTTGTGTTTTCTACATTACTGAGCTAATGTGTGTGTGTGTGCAAAGGAAACCCCAAGAGGCCACTGGACAAACATGAAAGAAATGCTGTCGTCATTCTTACCCTAATTAATGAGGCTTATTCCAAGACTACTCCCTTGTGCCTGCCATTTCCTTTCTCAGTAGACAGCTCTGCAACGTGCAGTTTATGTGGGTCACAGTTATTCAAGGTTCTTGGAACTTGCAAAACAGACCAGATGTGTGAAACGGGCTGGGTCCATTGAATATTTGGGCAGACCTGCCTTGTATACAGCAGCACTAAGGACGTGGAGAGCAACGGGCAAACATTAATCGACAGGCTGGTCACAAACTAATGGCTTCCCCTCCACCTGATGGGGCTGAGAGAGGCATTGGTGCAATGCAAGAATATATATTGTATGGATGGGTCAATTAAATCAGTGAAAAACTTGTATTGATTGTAGAGACTGAGGAATTGTTGTAAACAAAGGATATTTCTGAAATTAAACAAATTGTACTGACAAGTGACATGGGTAGTAACTGAAGACAAATGTTGTGAGGGAATACAATGGAATGTCTGGATGGAGACCCTCAGGGTGGGGGTGGGGGGCATGCAAAAATCTTTGAATCAGGAACAGATTTAAAGGCAGCAACCTTGGCCTGTCAAACTCTGCTCCCTCTATTCCAGATGTGCAGTCAGCTGACGGAGAATACTGTGAGATTAACACCCACAGTCCCAACAAAGTTTCTTCGGTCTCTGCTAGTCCCCCCCCCCCACCCCCGTTCCCCTAGCTCTGCTTTTCTCTCCTGTTCCCCCCCACCCCCGCCTTTCCTCTCGCTGTGTTCTCAGAGCCACAATCAGTTCTCTCCTTCCCTCTCCTGCCTTCCTATCCATCCATCTTCCCCTTGCCCATTTTCTCTCCTCCCCTAGCCTTTTTATTCAGGAGCCTGCCTACTTTTGGCTCATACCTTGAAGAAGGACTCAGGCCTGAAATTTAGTTCTTTACTTCCTGTTGAGTCTCTCCAGCATTTACACCAAAACATTCACCTTTCTCTTTTCTTTACTGTTCTTTCCTCTCACCACTAGCCATCTCCCCTCTGCACTCCCCACCCTGATAAAGGGTTCAGGTCCAAAATGCCAACATCCTTTTCTCCCACGACCATTCCTCGACCTGCAGGCTGTTTTGCTCCAGATTCCAGCACTCTCTCGAGTCTGCATTGTGGCTTGAAGTAAAACAACTCCACGTTTTTCTTTGACATTACTTGGAAGGTTGATGTTGTCACAGGCAAGACCAGCATCTAGTTTCCATCCCCAATTCACCTATAATGGCGAGAAACACAAGAATGGCAGATACTGGTATCTTGTGTAAACCCTGAAATGCTGGAGGCTTGTCAGGCAGCATCCGTGGAGAGGGCAGCACAGCCAATATTTCAGGGCAGGATTTTTTTTAAATATGGCAGATGTTCAAAATCTCAAATAAAACCAGAAAATGCTGCAAACACTCATCAGGTCAGGACAGGATTTGAGGAGAAGGAAACGGTCAATGTTTCAGGGAAATGTGCACCTCTTCTCTCTCCACAGTTGCTACCTGACCTGCTGGGTATCGTCAGGATACTGATCTCTCTCTCTGCACTGCATTTTTGTTTTTATAAGGGTTGAGTACACCTTATCTGAACACCCAAAATCTGAAACTTTTTTTCTTCTGTAGTCCCATAAGGTAACACGTAATAGAGTTCAGAAATCTCAATTGGAGAACCGGACGTTGCGGACGAAAGTAGTGCATTATTGAGTATATGCATCTACTTCAGTTAGTTTGTGCATATGTAAATATTTGTATCATAATGTGAATGCATGCATCTCCAAGTCTGAGTGAATGAGTGCATTTTTTTAAATAGTGTTCCAAAATCCGAAACACTTCTGGTCCCATGCATTTTGGATAGGGTTTACTTAACCTGTACTATGTTTCAGCTGACTTGCTGGATTGCAGGCAACACAAACTTTCCCACTGCACATGACAGTGAACTTGATCTTCTGCTTTGATTAGTGTGTTATTTGGAGCAATACAAGCTGTGACTCAGGAGCCCAACATCAGGTTTTCACAATTATTTTATTGTCATGTAAAAATACTCAAAATGTGATATTACATGAAAATTCCTTTCATCTATCATAAAGCAGAGAAAGATTTGCCATTAGCAGAAATTGCCTGGTGCTCTTTACAATTTGAGAAAGAGGCCCCACCCCCCAGGATCACTGAACGTCTCTGGATTCACCTCCAGCGCTCCTTGCATCCACCCAGATTTCAGTCCAAACCATCAACAACTTCAAGTTCCAGATGCAAAGCTCAGGAAGCCTCCAGAGCCCTCAGCACCCTCTCACATCTCGGTTCTGATACCTGGTACCCCTTCAGTCAGTCTTGTGCCAGACTCCAGCCTGATGTGAGTTCTTTGACGCAGTTACCAGCAGCCTGAAGCCTGCATGGGTTCATCACCTAGAGTTGCCAACAGCTCACCGCTGTGTGTTCTTCAGCTTCAGAACCCTTCACTCGGCCACCATCCCATGGGCTGCCCCCTCTGCTGCTTCTTCTCAAACTGGGTGCGAACTCCCCGTGTTCTGGTGGCCTGTGTCAGTCTTCTGCTTACCTGGAGTCTGCAACCCCTCATGGCTGATCATCGGCACCATCATCTTGGGCCCAGACCCCACAGGCGCAGGATTTTAATGATCCTGGAAGTGAACCTCCGCTCCCATTCCAAAGGTTTTTAAAGGCAGTGGCTCAGAGGGGAAGCAGCCCCTGCCCTTGAGGGGCAGGAAAGAAATTTGTGAAGCATTTCCCAGGCAGGGCTGATGGAGTCAGTTCAGCATGGCATCAGCACGCATCATGCCCTGTGTCAGTCAGAACAGATCACGCCCCACAGTTGCACTGCTCCACGGCAGGAAGTAAATGATGTCAATTAAAACAAGTCAGCAATGTTTTACTGGCAGCTGCTGCTGAGGGAGATTCGACCTGCTGGTCGCCTTTTCTGTACAGAAAATTAATGAGACAATGCCTTGCAAACCTTCGCGTTCTCAGTGTAGGTAAAAGATGCAAAGGACGAACGGACAGGGACAGTAACAAAATTTACCGCGGATGCAGTCGCTTCCTCATTGTATTATGAGGGCATTCGACAACAACCGTTCTAACATACAGCCTCTCTCCCTGAGTAAAGCTTTACAGCCAGGGTGCTCAACAACAACCTGACCCAGAACCTCAGAGACCATTAAAGTTTATCTTCATATGACTGCACATATACAACCAGACGAAACAGCGTTGCTGCGAACCACAGTGCACACACATAATACACAGCAGATCCCTACGTAGAATTAAAATTTTCAAAAAGGAATTATTTACTTGGTTAGAGGATATTGTTCTTGAATCTCACGTCAAATTTCGTGCAATGGTGCAAGAGTAACAACCTGAGCCTCAACATGGACAAGATGAAGGAGATAATCGTGGAATTCAGGAGGACCAGGAACAATCACTCTCCATGACACAACAACTCTGTAGCAGAGAGAGTGGAGAGCACCAAGTTCCTTAAAGGTCCCTTAACTCTTTGGCTTGACTTCGCAGATGAAGATTTATGGAGGGGTATGTCCACATCTGCTGCAGGCTTGTTGGTGACTGACAAGTCCGATGCGGGACAGGCAGGCACGGTTGCAGCGGTTGCAAGGGAAAATTGGTTGGTTGGGGTTTCCTCCTTTGTCTTTTGTCAGTGAGGTGGGCTCTGCGGTCTTCTTCAAAGGAGGTTGCTGCCCGCCAAACTGTGAGGCGCCAAGATGCACGGTTTGAGGCGATATCAGCCCACTGGCGGTGGTCAATGTGGCAGGCACCAAGAGATTTCTTTAAGCAGTCCTTGTACCTCTTCTTTGGTGCACCTCTGTCTCGGTGGCCAGTGGAGAGCTTGCCATAGAACACGATCTTGGGAAGGTGATGGTCCTCCATTCTGGAGACGTGACCCACCCAGCGCAGTTGGGTCTTCAGCAGCATGGATTCGATGCTTGCGGACTCTGCCAGCTCGAGTACTTCGATGTTGGTGATGAAGTCATTCCAATGAATGTTGAGGATGGAGCGGAGACAGCGCTGATGGAAGTGTTCTAGGAGCCGTAGGTGATGCCGGTAGAGGACCCATGATTTGGAGCCAAACAGGAGCATGGGTATGACAACGGCTCTGTACACGCTGATCTTTGTGTGTTTCTTCAGGTGGTTGTTTTTCCAGACTCTTTTGTGTAGTCTTCCAAAGGCGCTATTTGCCTTGGCGAGTCTGTTGTCTATCTCTTTGTCGATCCTTGCATCAGATGAAATCGTGCAGCCGAGGTAGGTAAACTGGTTGACCGTTTTGAGTTCTGTGTGCCTGATGGAGATGTGGGGGGGGGGGGGGGGGGGGGGGAGCTGGCTGATGGAGGACCTCAGTTTTCTTCAGTCTGACTTCCAGGCCAAACTTTTTGGCAGTTTCCGCAAAACAGGACGTCATGCGCTGGACAGCTGGCTCTGAATGGGCAACTAAAGCGGCATCGTCTGCAAAGAGTAGTTCACGGACAAGTTGCTCTTGTGTCTTGGTGTGAGCTTGCAGGTGCCTCAGATTGAAGAGACTGCCATCCGTGCGGTACCGGATGTAAACAGAGTCTTCATTGTTGGGGTCTTTCATGGCTTGTTTCAGCATCATACTGAAGATAGTAAAGAGGGTTGGTGCAAGAACGCAGCCTTGCTTCACGCTGTTGTCAATGGAGAAGGGTTCGGAGAGCTCAGTGCTGTATCTGACCCGACCTTGTTGGTTTTCGTGCAGTTGGATAACCATGTTGAGGAACTTGGGGGGGCATCCGATGCGCTCTAGTATTTGCCAAAGCCCTTTCCTGCTCACGGTTTCAAAGGCTTTGGTGAGGTCAACAAAGGTGATGTAGAGTCCTTTGTTTTGTCCTCTGCACTTTTATTGTAGCTGTCTGAGGGCAAAGACCATGTCAGTAGTTCCTCTGTTTGCGCGAAAGCCACACTGTGATTCTGGGAGGACATTTTCGGCAACACTAGGTATTAGTCTATTAAGGAGAATCCTAGCGAAGATTTTGCCTGCAATGGAGAGCAGCGTGATTCCCCTGTAGTTTGAGTAGTCTGATTTCTTGCCCTTTGTTTTTGTACAGGGTGATGATGATGGCATCACGAAGGTCCTGAGGCAGCTTTCCTTGGTCCCAGCAGAGCATGAAAAACTCATGCAGTTTGGTATGCAGAGCTTTGCCACCAGCCTTCCAGACCTCTGGGGGGGATTCCATCCATATGGGCTGGCGACTTCAAGGGGTTTTTATGAGACACTAAAGGCGGTGTACGGCCCCTCACCCCAAGTCCAAAGCCCTCTGCGCAGCTCAGATGGCGAAGTCCTCCTCAGCGACAAGATCTCCATCCTCAATCGATGGTCAGAACACTTCCAATCCCTTTTCAGTGCCAACCGCTCAGTCCAAGAATCCGCCCTGCTCCAGCTCCCTCAACAACCCTTGAGTCTAGAGCTGGATGAGGTCCTCACCCAGGATGAGACATATAAGGCAATTGAACAACTGAAAAGTGGCAAAGCAGCAGGTATGGATGGAATCCCTCAACTAGTGACCTATCATCGACATACAACTTCTCCTCACCTGTCAGGAAGGCACAACAGCAACTGCACTTCCTGAGAAGACTGAAGCGGGCAAGGCTACCAGCCACCATCATGTCAACCTTCTACAGGAGCGCTAACGAGAGCATCCTGGCGAGCTACATCACAGTGTGGTACAGATGCTGCAGAGAAATGGATCGGAGGTCAATCCACAGGGCCACAAGAGTGGCAGAGAAAATCACTGGAGTCTGCTTCCCCACCTAAGTGATCTACCAGGATCATTGTCTGAAGAAGGCGCACAAAATCATTGAGGACCCCTTCCATCCCACACACAGAATCTTTCAGCTGCTCTCATCGGGAGGATCAGAGCCAGCACATCCAGGCTGAAGAGCCCCTTCTTCCTATGGGCAGTGAGGATGCTGAATGACCAAAGGAACTGCTCACACTAACCATCTGAGACTCTTATATTCATGAAACAATATTTATTTATTTACTTGTATTGATGAATTCTTGTCCTGCGTATGTATTGCTTATCTGTGTGCAAGTTATGGCTGGTTGTGTGTCTGCGTGTTTTGTTCTGAGGACTGGAGACAATTGTTTTGTAGGGTTGTACTTGTGCAATCAGATGACAATAAACTGGACTTGATCCTGCGGGAAGAAGCAATTTTCGAGCCTGGGAGAAGATCTGCTTTCCAAGGAGCACAGAGGGTGTATTGTACCTCTGAGTGAACTAACACTGTTCCCATTCACCTGTCAATGTGTGAGCTTGTAAACCAATTAACCATATTCTCCCCCCCCCCACCCCCCAGAATCCCTCTATGCTCGTACCCCTGCTGCTCCCTGTAACTCCTTCAACCATATGCCCTCTGAGATTGAGTAATACAGTGGTGATGCTGGGGCCCAGTGACCCAATGCTCCAGCAACCTAGGTTCAATCCTGTTCTCTAATGCTGCCTATGTGGAGTTTGTACATTCGCCTTGGCCCTGTGTGGGTTACTGCCACTGGTGCCCTGTGGTTTGTAAGGGATTGCTTAAAGTGGGATGCTGGTGGAAAGAAAAAGTTTGAAAACCACTGTTTTAATCGTACATAATTGACTCATTATGTGCACGGTTTTGTAACCCCAAAGGAAATGGGCCAATGACAATTTTTCTCAAGTAAAATACTTCAGTAACAATGGGTCTAGAGCAGTGGTTTTTAACCCTTTCCCCCCATTCACATCCTTAAGTAATCCCCTACTAATCTCAGAAAAAGGTTGAGAACCACTGTTAGATGATCTGTGGAAGAAATTGGAGGGTCAAAGGGTCTGTTTCTAAACTGAATAACCACACGAGATCATTCTTCTCTTCTCTGCAAACCTCTCCACAAATCCCATAACTCATCATATCACTTTAGATGGGGGCTGCAAGGTGGTGGGTCAGTAAACCAACTCACTTTGCAACAGCATTACACAAAAGTGCTGGAGAAAAGGGATTACTTAAGGAGGTATGTGAGTAGGAAAAAAAAGTTGTGAACCGTTGGGTTAGTACAAGAAAATGAAGGTGTGGTAGAAGACCAGCCCTGACCTTGCTAACAACAAAGATCGCTCAAGAGGGCAAATGACCTCCCCTTGGTCGTTTCTTATGTTTGAACAGCAAGACACCAGAGGTCGTATTACACTTCTTTCAGATGCACTTTGTTCTGCAAATTATTATCACACTTTTACAACATTGATGCAGGCCATTCAGCCAATTACAAAAAAGCCAGCCCCAGAACAATCCTCTCTCCCTGTAACCCATTCTCTCTCACATCCACATTAATTGGCCTAGCAATTCTCCTATTGCCTGCCCACACTCAGGGCAGTTTGCAAAACTTTCCGCACGTCTTTGGGACGTGGAAGAAGCCAGAACGTGCTGCAGTAGGCAGAACATGCAAACTCTACAATGAGAGCACCAGAGGTCAGATTTTAACCTAGGTCACTGAAGCCATGAGACAGAAGTCCTACTTTCAGCACCATTTAGCACCAATGGAATCGTATTCAGTTGGTGTCAGAAAGTGCAGGGAAGTTCGGTGGCTGTTGCTACACTACCACTCAGCCTCATGGGGTTGGATGCTGGAAGTTTCACATTGCAACATGTAGATTTTCTCTTACTAATACCAAGAGTGGGAGAATACACACATTCAGGAAGACCGTGAGGGGCAGACATTCCTTTGAGGCAGGCTTAAAAATTCTCGAAAATGATTCAGCTGGATGGGAAGAAATGGTTGAGAAATGGAACAGATGTGTGACTGTGCGCACATGCCCAGTGAAATTCACTCGCAGTGAGACAACTTATCACCTGTGGGAAAAATACAATTTCCATTCTCTCGCTGCCAAGTGCCAGTGGGAATTAATTCTTGGAGAGTACCTAAAGAAATAGTTCCCATATTCAAAAAAAACCACACTGACCTTTGCAAATTCAAAGATGGTTAAATTCAGAGCATCTCAACACGTACTGTAACTCGGGCTAGTTCAAAGAATACAATACTCACATTCATTTACAATCTTCAATGGATTGAGCAGAGTGTCACCATAAAATGTCATATTGTGGGTGGAAACACAAAATAGACATCTTTTTACCTCCTGTGGACGTTGCGCCAACTGCTGAGTTCCTCCAGCATTTTTATGCTTTTACTACATTCTGGGGTGTTGGTTAAGGTATGGGAACACAGGTCCAATTTGTCCCATTTAATCTAAAAATTAACCCAGAAAAAGTGCTGGTGAGCTTGTTCCCTCCTTCAACAAGATACAAACTTCACTTCCTTGCGAAGAGCCTTCCTTTGTGCATCTCATCCAAATGGCAACATCTGTGGCCCTGAGGAACTCCACTGAGACTGCAGCAAAACCTTCATTCCAACTTAATTTTATGCTGTAGGTTTTAAACCCTCTGACCTGAGAGTGAGTGAGAGTTAAAATTCCAGAGGAACACAGGAGCAGAAGTCAGATCTGCTCTCTTGTTGCTTTGAAAACATGGAGCTGATTCTGGTGGATTAGATCCATTTTCCACTGGATATCCTTCTCAGGATGAGAAGGCGGGGTTTGGCAGCAAGATGAGAGTTGGTTTTAGGCAAATAAAACACATTAGCGCACATCCTCACTGCAAGCTGGAGATATTATGTTAATACAAAGATGACCAACAGAGAATATTGATGCTGGAAGACACAATGTGCAGGAAGAACTCCGTGGCGTTAGGCGGTATCTGTGGAAGGTAATAGAATATCATGGCTTCGGATTGGAGGAGGCGTGTGTTTGCGTAAGAGCTCACGTGGCCCTCCATCCTACTGTGTATGGACCAAGCTTCTTGCCCAACTACACTTATCCCACTTGCCTCAAGGAGGTCTGTATCCTGTGGCTTGTAGATACGACTTGCCTCATTACATTTGTGGCATCAAGACCTTGTGTAGGAATTTGTATTTGACTGCGTTTTGAGGCTGCCCAATATTTATCTGAGCAGAAAAGTGATTGGCTGCTGCATTTCCTATGTTGCGTCAGTGACTTCGCAAAAGATGACTTCATTGGGGCAAGGGACTATAGGAAAGAATACATTTCATTCTCATTTTAACATTAAAAGAATGTTCATTGGAGAAATGATTGAAATTGTTCTTGTGAAATCCTTCCTCTCTCATCTGCTGCATGTCTAAATTAGAAAGTTTAAATAACATTTATTCACAAAGGAAACCAATCCAACATCCTAGTGTATGTATGTGGCCTCCATTGGTCATGGTTGACCATGGGTACTGCGCTTCTGGTAATCACTGGTCAGTGTTGACTGTGGCTTTTGAGGCTGATCCTGGAACAGCAGGCTCTGCTGTGGTTGCTGCATGCGAAGGGCACCATTGAATTGTTGTCCGCTGTGCACTCCATTCCTCAAACTGACTCAAGATCGCTCTCTCCCCTTGTCCCAGGTGTTGACTTCGCCATTTGTTGCGGTCATCTGCTGCATCCTCCCAGCACTCTTGCGTCTTGCTAGCTCTCCATTGAGGATGTCCTTTGGCAGTCTACCATCCTTCACACGACGGATGAGGCCCTGCCAGCGCAGTCTGCATGGTCTTAGAAGCGTGAACTTTGTGGGAAGACCAGCATGGGAGAGGTCCTCAGAATGCCGAGAATGTGGTGAAGGCTGCGCAGGTGAAAACTAGCGAGTCTCCTGCTTGGAGTAGGTGGTCCAAGTCTCGCTATCATTCAGGAGGGGCCTGATCACGCATGAATTGTGCACACTAGTCTTAGTCTTTGTAGCGAGTTTCTGATTCTCCCAGACCCATGACGAGAGTCGAGCAAGGATCAATGTACTGCAACTTGGTCTGAAAGTAAGAGTTAGTTACACACAGGCTGTGTTTGGAGCAAAACTCCAAGAAACTTATCCATTGTCATTTATTTTTCCAATTCCAAAGTGGTCATGACAAGATGGCCAGGAGTTGTTATCGACTCTCACTCTGGCGTTGAAGTCACCAAGGAGAATGAGGTGTTCATTATAGTGAATATGCTTGACAACAGTTCTAATTTGTAATAGAACGTATATTTTACCACAGCGATGTAGGAGCATACACACTGACGAGCGATACTGGCCCAAGACTGGTGTATAGACGGAGAGTCATAAGTTGTTCTGATACATTTTCTGGTGGCTCAACCATTTCCAACAAGGAGATCCTAATGGCAAAACCCACTCCATGGTCATGGGGCTCATCTTGGTTCTTTCCCTGCCAGAAAAATGTGTAGTTCCTTTCCTTCAGTGTACTTGAATCCGCCAAATGTGATTCTTGTATGGTAGCTCTATCTACATTGAGCCTCAGTTGCTCATTGTTCATGACTGCTGTTTTCCAACCATCCTCGATATCCTTGAGGTTTTGGTCTGGTCCAGTCATGATTGTGTGGATGTTCCAACTTCCCCGCTTGTGGAGTGTTCTCTGATTGGATTTGTGTTCTTTCTTGTCTGGTGGAGTAGTTACAGACAGTCCTTCGGGAAATGATCCATTAGCCCCATGCACCCAATGAGAAAGACTGTCTGTAGCAGGACAGTTCGAGGCAGGTGGTAGCTGTCCAGTGAAATGCAATGGTCTCTACCACTGTCGAAAGCAACCCCTGGTACCATGCCCTACGCCAACCAAGCATCATGACTTGTAACTGGTAACTACTGCTGCCTGTGTTTACCTGACAGTAAAACGAAGCTGAAGTGGCCTCTCCAAGGCATAAGCCAGAGCAGAATTGATATGGAGTTCTGTCTGTTGCCCATCCAGTGGGTGGGAACCCCCCACCAACCTCCCCCACCTCCATTCTTGTGACAGTTCAAAGGAACGGTGAAAGCAGATACAGTTTGGTGCCAGAAGTATCGCAGGAGTTGCTGAGCTGGTGCTGAGTAGAGCAGTCAGCCGCCTTCGGGATTCCGAATCTGGATTTTTCCTTGGAGTTTACTACTAAAGCCTTTCCCGTGAGCAGGTATAGCCACAAGGGAGCAAAGGGTTGAAATTAGAGTTTTCCCTCCTGATTTCAAGGCCCCAGTGGTCCACCTTTGCCCCTCCTCCTGTCAGTGAGAACAGCTCCCCCCGGGTACAAGAACTATGCCACACATGAAGGTCAGGAGTTGGTAGTCAGAGGCTGTTTGAGTCTCATGCCACAAAGCATTTGCGTAGCAGTGGGAGCTTGTCCCCACCACGATCCTTCGGCTGTGACAACCTTCAGGTTGTAGCAGTTCAATGCTTGGCCACCTCACCCTTCTCAATGCCCGCCGGCCAACGTTTGTTAGTGCTATATGTTCTATACATTTCTACTATCATTTGATCTATACATTCATGTATATACAGCACATGAGTCCTGCACCTTACTTTGTACTCAGCACCATTGCCACTCAAGTGGCATGATTAGCTTAATGCCGTTACTATGCCAGGGACTCAGGTTCAAATCTGCTGCTGTCTGCGAGGAGTTTGAATGTTCTCCCTGTGACCTGTGTGCGCTTCCTCCAAGTGCTCCGAGTCCGGTTAGTGAGTTAATTGGGTGGCACGGTTTTCGTGCTGCAGAAGGGGCTTTGACCGTGATGTATTGTTTAAAAAAAGAGTGGTTCCTTGAGGTGTTCCAACCTTCCATTGTTTGAGTGGCTTCCCATCAACCTAAGCCCCTCAAGTTCCAACAGTGGAAAGAACTTTCCCCAAAATGCCTTTGCATTGGCTACAGTGCATGCATCGCTCAACACTCCTCCTGCAGCCTGGATTGTGGCTGTCAGCAGCATTCCCTGACACCCTGCTTCACTCAAAGACCAACAAATTTCAGGCAGACCAAAGAGTGTCTTTTACTGAGTTGATGATCTTCCAGCAGCTCGAATGTTTGTCTTACCAGTGTCCCAGGGAACCTCAGACTCCCCTAATCACACAGCTGTGCAGGATGAACCCACAGTATCCAAGTTATTACGCTCAATCAAGTTCACAACTCAGCTGTGAAATTTCACCTCAGTTGTGTTCACCAAGATTTCAGAAAACAACAAACTTAGCTTGTCACAGACAAAAAGACAACTTTTCAATGTGCGCCATCAGGGGTGAAAAATTCCTTGAATCTGAGTAATTAGTTCACTCAGTGTAGAGCGCGTCGAAAGAACCAAAGACGTTGATCCAAACCAAGGCTTTCATTAACTAAAAGACTGGAGAATATCACAAGTAGGTCGACCAGTCCAGAATGACCTGGTCTGGCTAGGAGCAATCCTTTAAGTAGGTGTGGCTACACTCTCAGCCAATCACAGTCATCCTACACTACCATCTGTACATATGTACATATACACATTGGTATAGAATCTGTACTATCACATTCACCCCTTCTTTGAGAACCGACCCCAGGGTGTATGGAGGTTAGGGGCTGTACCGGTCAGGGGATCTGACCATCCGGCGTGACCACCGTGGCGCTGGGATTGGGGTCGCTGGAGTCATGTCGCCGGCAGGCCTGTAGGGTGTGGCTACTGGTGGGGTGTTGCTGGTCCCTCTGTTCAAGCACATGACCTGGGGGAGAAGGAATAGGAGGAGGTTGGGTTAAAGGCACTGCTGCGTTTGATCCGGCTTGGGTTAGGATCCTTACCGAGACTGTGTCCTCCCATCCGTCTGGGTACTCAACGTAGGCAAAATGCGGGTTCACATGGAGCAGAGTCACTCGGTCAACCAAGGGGTCGTTCTTAGAGTACCGGATGTGGCGTCATAAAAGGACCAGACCGGGAACCGTGAGCCATGCCGATATGGTTGTACCCAACTCGGATTTCCTCGGGAAAGAGAACATCCTTTCATGGGTGGGTGGCATTAGTTGCAGTGCATAGGAGGGAGTGGATGGAGAGTAGGGCACTAGTGAGCACATTCTGCCAGCGAGAGGTGGGGAGACCTTTGGACTGGAGGGCAAGCGTAACCGCTTTCCAGACGGTGGCATTCTCTCTTTCGACTTGCCCATTACCACATGGGTTATAGCTGGTGGTCCTGCTTGAAGCAATACCACTCTCCAGAAGGTACTGCCGCAGCTCCGCGCTCATAAACGAGGACCCTGTCACTGTGGATATAACTGGGGTACCCGAGGATGGCGACAGCTCCGTGCTCATAAACGAGGACCCCGTCACTGTGGATATAACTGGGGTACCTGAGGATGGCGAAGATGCTGTGCAGGGCCTCCATAACTGAGGCAGTCATGTCCGAGCAGGGCACAGCGAACGGGAAGCGGGAGTACTCGTCAATGGCCATAAGGATGTAGGTGTTAAGGTTGGTCGACAGTACGAGCTCCTTGAAGTCTACGCTGAGACGCTCAAAGGGGCGGATGGCTTTGATGATGTGGGTGTTCTCCGAACGGAAGAAGTGGGCAGGCCCGGGTCATGGAGTGAATCTCCTCGACCGTGTAGGGCAGGTTGCAAGATTTGACAAAGTGCGCGAACTGAGTGACCCCAAGATGACAGAGCACCTCGTGGAGTTTCTGTAGCCTGTCCAGTTGCATGTTGGCACAAGTCCCCCTGGAGAGCGCATCTGGCGGGTCGTTGAGTTTACCAGGCTGATACAGTATGTCATAATTAAAGGTGGAGAGCTCGATTCTCCAGCTGGCGATTTTGTCAATCTTGATCTTACCTCGCTGGGAATTGCTAAACATGAAGGAGACCGCACGTTGGTCAGTCAGCAGCGTAAAGCACCTGCCAGTGAGGTTGTGTTTCCAATGACGACTGCCTCGACTATGGCACCGGCCTCCTTCTCAACAGAGGAGTGTCGGCTCTCAGGACCCTGGAGGGTTCTGGAGAAGAAGGTTACCGGCCGGCCGGCCTGGTTCAAAGTGGCAGCCAGTGCAAGGTCAGATGCATCACTTTCAATTTGGAATGGAATGGACTCGTCGATGGCATGCAGCATTGCAGCAGCGATGTCCGATTTGATGCGGTCGAAGGCCACTTTGGCTTCGGTTGACAGGGAAGGAGGTGGTCTTGATGAGTGGCTGTGTCTTGTCGGCATAGTGTGGAACCTATTGGGCATAGTAGGAGAAAAAGCCCAGGTAGCATTTGAGTGCCTTCTGGGAGTTGGGGGGGGGGGGGGAGTCCATGAGGGGACACATGCGGTCAGGGTCCGGCATGACCACCCCGTTCTCCACCACACAGCCCAGAATTGTGAGCCGAGTGGTCCGGAAGACACACTTGTCGAAATTGTAGGTCAAGTTCAGCCGAATTGCAGTCTGAAAAAATTTCTCAAGGTTGGCATCATGATCCTTCGTGTCATGGCCGCAGATGGTGACATTGTCCAGATACGGGAAAGTAGCAGTCAGGCTGGTCACCATCCGGTCCATTTCCCGCTGGAAGACCGTGACGCCATTTGTGACCCCAAAGGGTACCCTGAAGAATTGATACAACTGCCCATTCGCCTCGAAGGCCGTGAAAGGTCGGTCTTCTCGGCGGATTGGAAGCTGATGATAGGCCGAACGTAAGTCAATGGTGGAAAATACATGGTATTGGGTGATCTGATTCACCACATCTGTGATCCATGGAAGGGGGTACGTATCCAGGAGCGTAAAGCGGTTGATAGTCTGGCTGTAGTCAACCACCATCCGTGGCTTCTCCCCGTTTGTAACAACTACCTGGGCCCTCCATGGACTCGAGCTATGTTCGATAATGCCCTCATCCAGCAGTCTGCGCCCCTCAGTTGTGATAAATTTCCTGTGTTCAGAACATATTGCCGGCTTTTGGTGGCCACAGGCTTCCAGCCGGGGTGAGATTTGCGAAAAGTGCTGGCGGAGCAACTCGGAGGGTGGAGAGACGACAGGTGAGGCCCCGGGGGCGGGTGGCTCGGGCTGCTGCTGGCAGGAGGTTCCCGGGATGGAGTGGTTACAGACAGAGAGCATAGCGTGAAGCCCCCCAAAGTGCACGGAAATGGTTTGAAACTGGCACTGAAAATCCAGTCCCAGCAGAGCAAGGGCGCACAATAGGGGAAGGACTAATAGTTTGAAGTCTGTGAACGTGATGCCCTGGACTTTCAGGGTCGCCATTCAGTACCCCTTTACCCCAGTCAAGAGCGATCTGGTCGCCAATTAAATTCTCTGTGTAGTGGGGAGAGTAGCTAGTCCGCAACGGTGGGCCAGGTCCGGGCAGATAAAACTGTCAGTTGACCCAGAGTCAAATAAGCAATTGGTATAGTGTCCATGCACTTTAATCGGTCCCATTGCTTTTGTGAGGGGCTGGGGGAAGTCCTGGTCAAGGGTTATTGATGCAGAGACTTGTAATGCAGACAGTGGAGATCTGCGTGATGAAGTCACGCAACGTTTGCATGATGACGTTACGCAAACAGTGGGGCCTGAGAAAAGTGTCGGGGAAATGGTGTCGCTGCCTGAAGCCAAAGGTAAGTGTTGGGGGTTGCTGCTTGTTGTTGGTGGTGGGTCCCCGGACGGCGGCAGCGGGTCCCCAGTCGGTGGCGGTGGGTCCCCGGTCGGCGGCGGCGGGTCCCCGGATGGCGGCGGCGAGTCCCTGGTCAGCAGCGGCTGCGGGCGTTGAGGTTGGTGCTGGGGCCTGGTCGGATGTTAGGGTGAACGTCATTGCGGCAAGGGTGGGTTGTACCTTGTACACTTGGCGTCTGCCCTGTGCGGTGGAGTCCTCACTCTCATTGGACAAGAACTCTAAGGAAGAAGTGTTTGAAATGGAGAGTGGCAATTGGGCTTCACACAAGGCACTGTGTTTGACGGTGGCCATTTTGGAGTGACAGACTGCAGTAAAGTAGCCGTTTTTAAGGCACTTCTGGCACCTGGCTTTTCTCGCCGGGCACTGGGACCTGCTGTGCTTGTTCCTCCCGCAGAAATAACACTTTGGGGTTGCATCGGGCAGTGTAGCAGCAGTGTAGCACTCACATCAGAGTGTGGGGTCCAGCCCCGAGAGTACACGTCCATACTTAAGACCGCAGCCTCCATTGTCTCTGCAATCCAGAACATGTCCTCTAGGTTTTCTCCCCGGTGCTCTAGCAGGCGCTGCCTCACCTCATTCAATCGAACCCCGGCCACGTAGGCATCCCGAATGCGATCGTCTGTGGTCTCCGCAGCAGTTCTGTCTGTGCAGGCACAGTCCCTGCTCATTGCCCTTAGTGTCTGAATATAAGCTTTACAGGACTCACCGGGCTGTTGCCTCCTTGTAGTAAGTTTGTACCGAGCACAGACTCTGTTCACTGGTCACTCCTAGGGCCCTTTCAACACCTTCATGGCTGCAGCGTAAATGGTCGCATCCTGGTCACTCTGGTAGACTCTCGGGGACACCACAGTCATCAATATTAGTAGTCGATGGCTGTCCTCTATCACGGCAGGATCAGAGAGCTGTAAGTATGTTTCGAAGCACCTCACCCAGTGCTTAAAGTCATTCGAGGCTGTAGCTGACTGTGGGTCGATGTCGAGGCGTTGCAGCCGTAGCATACGTTCCATCCCTTCAAAATTTATTTTTAGTTAATAAAAATGTAATGCGCGTCAAAAGAACCAAAGACTTGTTGATCCAAACCAAGGCTTTTATTAACTAAAAGACTAGAGCATATCACAAGTAGGTCGAGAATGACCTGGTCTGGCTAGGAGTAATCCTTTAAGACCTGCCAGTAGGTGTGGCTACACTCTCAGCCAATCACAGTCATCCTACACTACCATCTGTACATATGTACATATACACATTGGTGATAGAATCTGTACTATCACACTCAGTATCTGAGAAAAGCAATCAGCAGATTAAAATGTGTTGAGGTAGGATTAAATGATGATTGGAGTGAATTTGCTTGACTTCCTGTTTGTCATGTTACTACAGCAAAGCACTCTAGGAAAAAGAATTTCCCTTTCAATCAGGGTCTAAATCTACTCCAGAACCCATTTTACATCTCACGTCTTGTAAATGGAGATAACCAGCCTGCTCAATTCAATCTCCGCTTTCTCTACAAGCAATACACAGTTTGTGTTTCTCAGAAAACTACTCCCACACCATCTTCTGATCCGGCACCCTCTACCACAGTGATGAAGGAGGACTGCCACTGGAGAAAAGCAGCCTAGACTTGACAGCACAGTACAGGCCTTTGGCTCACAATGTTGTGCCGACCTACAGTGTGTAGTTAAAAAACTAATACCCCCCCCCACCCCCCCACCTCATAACCCTCTTTTTTTCTTCCATCCATTTGCCTGCCTAAGAGTCTCTTAAATGTCCCTAACGATCCAGCCGCCACCATCACCCTTGGCAAGGCATTCCAGGCACCCATAATGCTGTCTTCCCTAACCTTTCCTCCCTTCACTTTGTATATACGTTCTCAGGTGTTTGCTACTCCCACCCTGGGAAAAAGGGTGCTGGCTGTCCACCTTATCTATGCCTCAATCTTGTGGACCTCTATTAAGTCACCTCTCATCTTCACTCCAAATAGAAAAGCCATAGCTCTGCATTTCAAAGGAATAACACCTAATATTCCGCCTGGACACCCTCCAACTAGATGGCACTAACTTCAACCTCTCCAGTTTCCTTTACACCTGTCCCTGAGCCGCTCTTTTTCCCTAACCCTCAGTCTCCTTTCCTCCAGCTCTCCATCCCCTTCCCTCTCCAAAAGCTCTCAGCTTTTTTTCTCCTCTACCCTCCCACCTGTATCTTCCTATGACCTCTTACCTGTTGCCTTGAATTCCTCCCAGCATGACCTGCTCTGTTTCTCATGCACTTTTGTGTAATGCGCTATAACCCCAGCTTCTGCAGACTTTCCTGTTTAACTGGAAAACAATTAGACTGCTTCATTCAAGGCCTGCAGCATATTGGGCAATAACATTATATTTGTGTTTATTGTCATGTATACCGAGGTAGAGTGAGAAAGACTTGATAAAGGGTTGTGGTCCGAAAAGTTGACTATTCATTCTTCCCCCACTGTTTTTTGCTCCAGGTTCCAGAATCTACAGGCACTTGTGTGTCCCGGGTGAGAAAGCTTGCTTCATATTCAATCCAACTAGTCAATCCATGCATCGTACAGCAATAAGACCACAGCAGAGTGTGCAGAATTAGAGAGAGGGAATGCCACTTGTAGCTAGACACAGTTCAAAGCTCAGTGTTTGCGTGCTAACCAGGTACTGCAAACAAGTTGCCACACTTTGGGCATTTTGGATTTAAGAATTCTCCAAAAACCAGACAGCAAGAATAAAGTAAAAAGAATAATCAGGTCAATGGTCAAATCATGTTTCAATTATTTTAACATCACAGGCAAATCACATTCCTACACAGAGGCCCAGCCATTCCAGGAGTTGGCTGGTCAACACAGTCACTCGACGCAGTCAGTCATCACCCCAGTAAGAACGGCCTCCACGGCTATCCTGAGTCTGCTACTACCCTATGAGTCAGTGCACTCTCCCGAGCCATGATAACTCTCTTTGGGGCACAAAGGGATGCCTTGTTATTGACAGTAATAGTTGTGGGCTTAATTTCATGAACTGTCCTCAACAATTTTATCCATGGGTTCTGAGTGAAGAAGGTTCCCCTTATCTTGGTCTTAAATGGCCTACCATTATCTTCAGACTGTGATCTCTTGTTCTGGATTTCCTGTCTGGTCAGAGTTTGTGAGCTCTCCCCATGTCTGCATGAGTTTCTTCTGATTGCCTCCCACCCTTCAAAAATTGCAGGGGGCTGTAGGTCAATTGGGTGGCATCATCGTGGGCCGGAAGGGCCTGTTACCATGCAGTACATTAAAAAACAATCCCATCGCATTCTCCTAAATTCCAATGAGAATAACCCTGATCTACCAATCTTTCTTTGTGTGTCAGTCCTGCCATCCCAAGAAACATTCTGGTTAGAAACAAAGGAACTTCCAGTCAATGTGTGCGCCTGATTCAACATGGTTAAAATAAACTATCTGATCATTATTTCATTGATTTTAGTGAAAACACACAGTGCTGGAGAAGTTCAGCTGGTCGAACAGTGTCCTTTACATGACAAAGGTAAAGGTACAGAACCGACGTTTCGGGCTTGAGCCCTTCATCAAAGTATTTCACTGATCTTTGTGGGAGTTTGCAGTGGGAAAATTGGGTTCCTGTACAATAGCAATGACTCTAACAATACTTTGGATGATAACAAATAACTATTTTCTTCTTGAGGTCTTAAGTTCATAGTTCCCATAAAATTCCTCTTCCTGTTGTCCAGTGAAACTTTGCATTAATTTTTTAAAGGCCAAGATCTGCTTGATGGCATTGGGATAAGCTAAAGGAGAATGCAAGCCAAGACTGAACTAAGAGCAATTCCTTGATTGTTACTGTGCAAAGATATTGAGCGATTGCCAGAAGCACTGCGTCTCGAGAGGTCAGCGCGTGACGATATTCACAATGAAGCCCTTGGTCCCAGAGCAAAAGAATGAAAATAAAGCGATAACCTGCCGTGAACCACCAGGGAGTTCAAATCAGCATGTGTTTAAAATATTAAGAGAATCGTGAAGTTACTGGGCAGTTCATTCGCCTGGAATGATTCCTGACTGGATGTCAATATCCCCCTGCCTTTCTCATCTTGGTCTCTGTGATAGACTGGAGATTCTCCAAAACAACAGCTCCATCGCATCACTGATACCATGGGAGTGGCCTCGAGAAATAACAGCCGGCCAAAAATAGCATCTCCTGCTGAGCTGAGAAGTTCAAAGTGTTTTTTTTTAAATAACCAGTTCTGCCTCTTGCTTGGTTCAGTTTGTAAAACTACTAGCCAGCTATGTTGTCCAGACCACAGAACCAAGATAAACACAAAGAGCACAAACTACCCCCATTAAAACATCAAAATGGTCTTTAAAGGGATCCAGACTCTGCTTCTCCTGAGCAGTTCACACCCATTACAAAATACTCTTTACAATTCCCTGTCCAAATTTGTCTTTAATTATCCTGCTTCCACGATTCAGTTTCCAGATGTATGTTTTCTATATCATCATCCACGCCACAATTCAGGAATTACACAGACCAATGAATCTACAAGGTGACAATCCACTGGGATTGTGGAGTGGTGGGTAAATGAGCCAATTAGCAACCATTTGTCAAGTTAATCCCCACCACAACATCTGTGCAGGAAAATTCTTCATTACATAAAAGTTATTCAAAAAGGACATCGCTCTATTAGCATTAATTATGGCGCAATTCAATTGCTGGAAAAAGTCCACCTCTTTATATTCTCCCCTCTTCTAATCAAGTGGAAGGGCCTGACCCACAATGTTGACCGTCCATTTCCTTCCACGGATGCTGCCTGAACTGCTGAGTTTCTCTTGCAGTTGTTTTATGCTAATCCTTACTAAGCTTGGTTGAAATGTGACTCCAGATGCAAGAGGGTCCTTGACTTTTAACTATTTCCTGAGTGCAAGGACAACTGAAAATGACACTTTTAAAGGATGGATCGAATTGAAGGGAATGTTGACAAGTTATGAAACTTGTGTTGAGGTGGAAGATCTGTTGTGAACTTGTCAAATTGTAGGGACACTCCCACCTTTACTTCTCGTGTATTTTGTCAGTTCTCTTGCAGAGACAAAACTCCCCATTAATCAATTTTACTTGGACCTGTCATTTTCATGGTGGGATCTTGCTGTCTATTAACTGTGCTTCTCACAATGGTGACAACATTTTGGAAACATCCCAAAGGGTGCAAGGTCCTTTGGGACAGCTTATGGAAAGCAAACTTGTTGGATGTATCACAGAATGGGGGTGGGAAGCTGCTCTGGTCTAGAATGGAAGATGGTGGACACAGCTCAGAACATCATAAAAATTTATTTTCCCACCCTCTCACCTGACTCCATCTTCATCTTCCGCTGTCGAGGGAGGCAGCCAACATACTGAAGAACCCGGTCAACATTCTCAAGATTCCTTTATTGCCATGTAATAAAGCGCCTCTTACAGTCAGAAAGAGAAGCTAAAGAGCGATCCCCCCAGAGTCCCCGTGGATTTGCCTCCAGTTCTCCCGCAGCCTATGCAAACACACAGATTCCAGTCCAAACCATCAGCACCCCGATCTCCAGATCTCAACCTTCAACACAATCAGTGCCCTCTCTTCCTCCTCCCATTGTCTTGTGCAAAATTGTGCATCAACAGGGTTAAAAACCATTTCTTCCCCAAAGCCATCAGGCTCCTGAATGGACTCCACAACAGTGCTTTCATGCTGCTATTATTTTGTACCAACTGATCTTTTGTTTCATTGCAATTGTACACACTGGAAATGTGTCCTTGTTAGACTTGGCCTGTTCGAATGCTTGGGAAAGAACCCTCCCACTCTGCCAGATCTGTGACAAATAAACTCAAGTTAAACATCATTGCTGATGTTCCTGTTTTCCCAGGAAGCCGACAGTTAAGAATATTAGAACTAAAAGTGGGAGGAGCTCATTCAAACCCTTCGACCTGATCAACCTTTCAGCATCTCTCTACCCTACCTCAACACCCCCCCCCCCACCATTATTTCCCTCTTGTCTGAAAATTGATCAACCTGTGGTTTGATACAGTCAATGAATGAAGTGGAGAATTCCAAAGATTCAACACCCTCTGAGCCACAGAATCTTTCCTCATCTCAACCTCCACCAGATTCTGAGACTGTGACCCATGGATCTGTGCTCATTGTCCAGAGGAAACTACCTCCCTATTGCCACCATGGTAACTGTGGTCAGACCCACAGGGCTGTGCCCAAGATGGCAGCTCTTCTGCTCGGCAGCAGCCACAAGGGCTTGCAGAGTCCAAGGGAAGCAGCGGACCAGTGCACGGCACCAGAGAACAGGGAGACCATCCTGCCCCCCCCCCACCACCTTTGAGAGGGAGAAACAGAGAAGATGACCCCCACAGAGCAATGACTATGATAGTGAGCTAGTAAGGGGCTCAGAAACTGAGGGACCCACATGGGTTGAGTACGCCTGGCTCATGAGAACCAGGTATGGGAGCCGGGATTCAAGAGGGTGGGAGGGCAGGAAGGCCTCTTAATCATGTCAGAGGTTTGGATCTCATTGCCAATGAATTGAACAAGTCCTCAGAGGCTGCAGGAGCACTGGAGGTGAATCCACGGATTCCAGGCTCAAGCCCCCCTCCCCACCCACCCGCAGCTCTCGCGTCACAAGGAGGTTGCAGACTGCACCAGGTGACGCCATCAGAGGGGGGGTGTCACCAAAATTAATCATGTGGTTTCATCTCCATGCGCTATGAGTTCTGAAATGTCGGCGGGAGGGGGAAGTGTGAAGGAGGAGGTCCATGGCAGGTATGGCATATACTTGCCCTCTTCCACACCCTCCCCACTGCTGAGTTCTCGAATAGCAGTTTGTGACTCCCCGCAGTTATCCTAATGGGCCCCCCCCCCCCCAATTAGATCTCTTCTGATGCAGATAATCACAGACACTCAGCAGATACGGATAATGACAGACACTCAGCGGCTCTGAAGGGACTCTCTTTTGCTTCTCTTTCTCTCTTATTGTAAGGGGCGCCGGGCGACCGTTTGTCTGCTTTACAGCAGGAGAAGAAAATTTTGCGTAATATTACATGCTCTGTTCTATCACTGGCAATGAAAGGAATCTTGGATTTAAATCTCCACAGCTTTATATTCTTCCTCTTAGGTTTTTATGGAGGGGCTATCTGACTTGGGAAGTGTACTCACAACATGCAATATTTTACAGCATTGCACGCTCCCATTCAACACTGTGGCTGGAGCTATTTCAACACTGGACTTAATCATGGCAGTGAAATGCGATTCAATAAACTTGTACTCAGCATCAGGACCCAATCCTCAAATAGGTGTTGCATTTTGGAAGGACAAACCAAGGTAGGACATGCACAGTAAATGGTAGGGCACTGAGGAGTGCAGTTGAACAGAGGGATCTGGGAATACAGATACATAATTCCCTGAAAATGGTGTCACAGGTGGATGGGATTGTAAAGAACCTTTGGCACATTGGCCTTCATAAATCAAAGTATTGTGCACAGGAATTGGGATGCTACAGTGAAGTTGTAACAAGACATTGCTGAGGTCAAATTTGGAATATTATGTGTAGTTTTGGTCACAACTACAAGTAGGATTTCAATAAGATTGAAAGAGTGCAGAGAAGATTTACTAGGATGTTGGCAGGTCTTGAGTTACAGGTTAGGACAATTTTCTGGGGTGCAGAAGAATGAAGGGAAATTTGATAGAAGTATACAGAATTATGATGGGTATAGATGGAGTAAATGCAAGCAGGTGAGAAAAACTGGAGGAAAAGGGGTTAAGGGTGATAGGGTAAAAGTTTAAAGGTAACATTAGAGGGAACTTCTTCACACAGAGAGTGGTGGGAGTGCGGAACAAAGTGCCAGCTGAAGTGGTGAATGCAGGCTCAATTTTAACATTTAAGAAAAATTTGGGCAGGTACATGGATGGGAGAGGTATGGAGGGCTATGGACTGGGTACAAGTCAGTGGCACTAGACAGAATAATAGTTTGGCACAGACTAGAAGGGCCTCTTTCTCTGCTGTTGTGTTCTGCAGTTCGACCAGAGTTCTGACATAGTGAAATAATATTGCCCTTCCTCTGTTCCAACTGATCTCTCGCTCTGCACTATTTGGACTGCTATACTTTGTACAGGTTGACTAGCTGGATAGTTCGATGAACAACCCTGCTCACGGTACAAGTGACAATAAATTAGACGCTTGAAACTTGAGATGAAAGGATTTTCAGCTCTATGGGGAAGGGGCAGAGGGAGTAGTCTTACATTGACTCAGTGTTGATTTGAGGGGATCATCTTCCATGCTGTGAACACAGTGGTTTTTTGCTGGGAGTTCCCAGTGCTGTGCAGCAGGAGCATGAACTATAATTGAACTGAAATGGAAGTCTCATCGATCCCAGGGGACCAATGAAGGAGTTTCTTTCCCCAAAAGTAAAGTTTATTTACAATAAAGAAAACCATGCTGTCTATTCACATCCCTTATGTCATATCCATCCATTTCATTATTACATTTGTTCCTTATTTAGCCCCACTGCCGCACCTTGTCGTTCCTCCCCCTTTGTGGCCTGAAGGACTTCCCGTTTCAGCCCATCTATGGTCATAGACTGGAAGGCACTTTGGGACATCTTGAGATTGTTAAAGATCTTTTACAAATATAAACCCCTCTTTGTGAGGGTAAATGTGGACCATGTATTCAGGTTAAAACCTAACAGCTCCTTCAACTCCATTTAGCACAGAGTTGAGGAAAAACCTTTTCACCCAGAGAGTTGTGGATCTGTGGAATGCTCTGCCTTAGAAAGCAGTGGAGGCCAACTCTTTGGATGCTTTCAAGAAAGAATTAGATGGAGCTCTTGAAGATGGTGGAGACAAGGGATATAGGGAGAAGGCAGGAACGGGGTACTGATTGTGGATGATCAGCCATGATCACAGTGAATGGCACTGCTGGCTCAAAGGACTGAATGGCCTGCACTTATTGTCTAAGACAGCAGAAATTGTTCTGCCTACATGGACTGCACGCTCCAACCTGCTTCTTGTCTTCCCTCCTGGATGACAATTTTAAAGTTTCACCATTTTGCGGAGTAGTTGATAAATTTGATATTTTTTTTGTTAAAAAATGTAATTTTAGATTTCCAAGAATATATCAATGTTCAGGAAATTCCAGTTAAAACATTACAGGCAGAATTAAAGACTCCATCTATATTCCACAAAGATGAAGATAAGTACCATTGTGTGAAAATACATTGATTGAGGTCACCAAAGAAATCCCTGACCTAATGCCAAAGTCCTTCAATCAATCACCATTACTGGGTATATTCAGTCTCCTGGGAAAACAATAGCTTTTGAACTTGAAGGACGTTAAGTATAAACTTCAATTACCACTTCATCAACTCCCAATTTTGCCTTACTATCGATCTTTCACAAGCAATGAAAGCACCTCCAAGGTTGTCCAAATTTCACACCCAAAGCAACTGAATTTCATTTCTATAGAACAGCCAATGCCTTCTTTAACCAGCGGACTGTGAAAAGCCCTGATCCATACCTCCCTTGTATCCTCCAACATGACATTCCACCAGCTCCCAACCTCTGCTCTTTACAAACTGAGTTGCTCAAGATGTCACTGTCTCCAATTTAGGGCAGCATGGTTAGTGTAGCAGTTAGCACAATGCTGTTAAAGCGCCAGCAGCTGGGTTTGAATCCAGTGCTGTCTGTAAGGAATTTGTACCTTCTCCCTGAGTCTGCGTGGGTTTTCTTTGAGTGCTCCGGCTTCTTCCCATCCTCTAAAAATTAGGGGGTTGAAGGTTAATTTGGATGTAATTGGGTTTTAATTGGCTAGGATTGGCTTCTACCGTGCTGTAAATTATAAATACTCATCTAATACTGGATCACCAGCCTTTCCCTTCCCATCACCAACATGATTGCCTGCTTCACTACCCAATCAAAATACAAACCATTACCCTTGTCTACAACTCATCCCAAGGTAACTCCATTGCTGTGTCCTCTCCCTTCCCTCAGAACAAGAACACAGGGAAGTAGAAGCACAGGCAGGCTAGCGGGCCCCTCCTCTGTGCCAGATCCCCATAGCCCTCACTGTCAAAGACATCCACCTCAACTTCCTTCACAGCCCTCTGGGGTCAAAAAATCCAGAGGCTCACCGCACGTCACCTCGAAACTGCTTCCCTTTGTTTGAGACCTTCCCACTGGTGAAAACATCTCAACAGCTTAACTCAGGTGACAAGTTCAAGTTCATTTTCATCTGATTGTACAAATACAACCTGATGAAACAGCTTTCTCTGTTCCTCAGTGGAAACACGCAAACACTCAACCAGATAAACGATACGTCGCAGGACAAATATACCATTAAACAAATAAATAAATAAATATAGTTTTGTGAACGTTAAGAGTCTAGGATGGTCAGCGCAAGCAGTTCTTTGGTCTTCGAGCACCCTGCCAGAAATCTGAACCTTGATACTCCACGACTTTGTCAGCCTGGACCCTTGTGTGAGGCATGACCAGACTCGCTTAACTTGGACATTGGAGCAAGTCAGTGAAGCTGTGGCTGCAATTTCCTTGATGAGGAAGTGTCCCATGGAACTTGGCCCCTCTCCAATTCAAATCAAACCCAAACAAGTGCCACCCCTCTGGCTGCAGCCCCACCTCCCCTCTGGCTGCAGCCCCGTCACCCCTCCGGCTGCCACCACAGCCCCGGTCATTACACTCACCCAAGGATTTTCGAAGATCTTCACATTGGCTGATTTGAGGAAATCGCAGGATTTCTTTCCATTTCTTGCTTCTTCCTTTCCGTTTCCCTCCCCCACCTACAAATGTAAATGCATTTGTGATCATTTAAATATTTACTATTGTAGTTTACAGCAAATAAGAAATTTGCTGCATTTGTACATTGTACTCATGCATATGACAATAAACTCTCATTGAATATTGACCGAGATGCAGCGGTGTGATTTTTCTCAAGTGAATACAGTTTGGGTCACTGAGCGCAGGAGATAGCTCTGCTGTATTAGAACAAAATGTTCACAGGTACGTCAACGTCCACGTGATCACCTGATCATATGGTTTAGCCTGACGGGTGTCACTTTGGTCTTTCCCATTGCCAAAGATACACCATAGACTTCACGCCAAAGGTGAGGACTTTTGTAGAAGCAGAAGTGGGGAAGGGTAGACGTTCAACAACAAGGTGACAGACTTAGTGCACCAGTCCCTCACTCCTTTTAGTTAACTCAGCCTGGGTACAGCGAACATCCTAAAACATAACTGAACTAGTCTTATTTTGACTTTGAAGGCACTCCTGGGCAGAGGCTCGCTAAATCATACTTTGCCACAAACAGGGCCACCCTTTGAAAGCCAAAATGGGCCATATTGTCTTCTCTTTTTTTTTAATTTTTTATTTTTCACACCATAAATCACATTAGCCATGATACACACTTTTTCCTTTTCACACATATACAGTGACATTTTCTCCCCCCCCCCTCCTCCCAACCCACCCCCCCTCCCATCCATTTAAGGTATACAATCTAGGATACATTAAACCAGTCAGACAATGTTGTCAGTCAACAAAAAAAAAACACCAGAAATTCTACTGAGTCCATTCTTTTCTTTCCTTCTCCTTCCATCAACTTAGGTAATGATTGTCCCCGGTAGGTTTTCGCTATTGTATTTAATGTAAGGCTCCCATATTTGTTCAAATATTTCAATATTATTTCTTAAGCTATATGTTATTTTTTCCAATGGAATATATTTATTCATTTCTATATACCATTGTTGTATTTTCAAATTATCTTCCAATTTCAAGGTTGACATAATACATTTTTTTGCTACTGCTAGAGCTATCTTAACAAATCTTTATTGTGCATCCTCCAAATCAATTCCAAATTCTTTGTTTTTTATGTTACTTAGGAGAAAGATCTCTGGATTCTTTGGTACATTGTTTTCTGTTATTTTATTTAATATCTGGTTGAGATCTTCCCAAAATTTTTCTACTTTCTCACATGTCCAGATTGCATGAATTGTTGTTCCCATTTCTTTTTTTACATCGAAAACATCTATCAGATATTGTTGGGTCCCATTTATTTAACTTTTGAGGTGTAATGTATAGTCTGTGTATCCAATTATATTGTATCATACGTAGGCCTCGTATTTATTGTATTTCTCATCGTTCCAGAACATAATTTCTCCCATGTTTCCTTTTTTATCTTTATATTTAAATCTTGTTCCCATTTTTGCTTAGTTTTACCATTTGTTTCCTCATTCTCCTTTTCTTGCAGTTTAATATACATATTTGTTATAAATCTTTTGATTATCATTGTATCTGTAATCGGCCATATTGTCTTCTCAATTCAACACTGTCTAGACGGCACAGATTGCATAGCAGTTAGCCAAGTATTGTCACAGTGCCAATTACTGCAGTCAAAATCCAGCGATGTCCGTCTCCCACCCTCCTAAACATATGGGGATTGTAGGTTAATTGACTGTGGGCCAAAAGGGTCTGTTACCGATTCAGGTCTAAATGGAAATTTAAAATTTAATTCTGATTGGTCAGATGGATCAGTAAATACGTGCAGAGTGTTGATTTTTAAAAATGCTTCCAAAACTTCTCGGTGTGAAGTCCTAATCAGAGGCAAACACCTGTAACTCCTTCTGAAAGGTTTTTTTTAAATTTAAAATAAGTACACAAAAATGGCCGAGTACAGGTGACCTTAGTTTAAGGGGTTCCCCCAGCTCCATCTGGACCTGCATTGCTGAAAGTTTCTTTCCTCTCCGAGCAACGTCTAAGTTGGTGAGCAGGCACCAATCTAGGTTTAGGGAGTCAGTGTAAACAATATGTACAGCGTACGTCAGAAATGCTCAGCTATCAATAGCTAGGATTACCACCTTGAATCAAACAGAGTCATGGACACCACTGAAGTGAGTCAGCTTCTTCTGACAAGACCATAAACCACTTGCTTGAGGAAAGTAAGTGAGAATGCTCCTGAGAAACACAGGTAATCCCTGACTTACGATGGGGTTCCGCTCCGGCACTCCTATCGCAAGTTGAAAAAAATGGAACCTCGAAAGAGAAAGCCGCACTTACCATGCTGTACGCTACTCTCACGTGATGCTGCCATCACCTAGAATCACACAAGTGTAGCGTGCCACATATTGCAAGCACGGGAACAGATTGGAACCTGAAGGCGAAAGTACGGATTCGAAGCAATTCTAACTTCAAAATTTCGCAAGTTGGACGATCGTAAATCAGGGACTATCCGTAAGTGCCGCGATTTTCATGGATCAAAATACAGTTCATCAGCAAGATAGGATACTAACACATGCCAAGAGCACGTCATCCAGTTTACGGAGTTTCTCAGGTTTATGCCACATAGAAACATAGAAGATAGGAGCAGGAGTAGGTCATTCGACCCTTCGAGCCTGCTCCGCCATTCAACGAGATCATGGCTGATCTTAAAGTTCAGTACCCCATCCCCGCCTTCTCTCCATAACCTTTAATACCCTTTTCCTGAAGAAATAGATCTAATTCCCTCTTAAATAGATTTAATGAACCTGCCTCTACTGCCCTCTGTGGCAATGAATTCCACAGATTCACCACCCTCTGGGTCAAGAAATTCCTCCTCATCTCGGTCCTAAATGGTTTGCCTATTATCCTCAAACCATGGCCCCGGGTTCTGGATTTTCCCATCATTGGAAACATCCCATCTGCATCCATTCTGTCCAGTCCTGCCAGAATTTTATACGTCTCTATGAGATCCCCTCTCAATCTTCTAAACTCCAGCGAGTACAATCCCAATTTGCGCAATCTTTCCTCATAAGTTATTCCTGCCATTCCAGGTATCAGCCTGGTGAATCGCCTCTGCACTCCCTCCATTGCAAGAACATCCCTCCTTAGATAAGGTGACCAAAACTGCACACAATACTCCAGGTGGGGTCTCACCAAGGCCCTGTACAGCTGCAGTAAGGTATCCTTGTTCCTAGACTCAAACCCTCTTGATATGAAGGCCAACATACCATTTGCCTTTTTAACCGCCTGCTGTACCTGCATGCTCGCCTTCAGAGACTGGTGTACAAGTACCCCTAGGTCTCTCTGCACTTCCCCATCTCTTAATCTATTGCCATTCAAATAGTAATCTGCCCTCCGGTTTGTATTACCAAAGTGGATAACCTCACATTTATCCACATCATAGTGCATTTGCCATGTATCTGCCCAGTCCCTCAATTTATCCAAATCACACTGGAGCTTCCTGACCCCCTCTTCCGTGCACACAACCCCTCCTAGCTTAGTGTCAAACCTTCAGACACTGACACAAAATGCAACAGTGGTCGTTGGGCTCAAGTCAAGCTTGTTGTCATCTGATTGCACAAGTACAACCTGACAAAACAGTGTTCTCTGGTCCTCGGTGCAAAACACTCACACACAACCAGACATAACACTCATACAGACAAATAATACATACGCAGGACAAGTATTCACTTATATAAATAAATATTGTTTTGTGAATATGAGTCTTGGATGATGTGTGAGCAGTTCCTTTGGTCCTTCAGCATTCTCACTGCCCGTGGTGCAGGCTCTGATACTGCCTGATGGGAGTAGCTGAAAGATGCTGTGTGCAGGGTGGAATGGGACTTTAATGATTTTGCTTGCCATCTTCAGACAACAATCCTGGGAGATCACGTCAACGAAGGGGATGGGGAGGGAGACTCCATTGCTGCCTGTTTAATTCATCCAACAACCTCCTAACCAGTCAGCTTCCCCAGGAGGTGGGAATGCAGCTGGAATGTGGTTCCGTTCATTTTATTTAGGGATGCAGCACGGTAGCAAAGGCACCCATGTGACCAATTAATGCCTTTGGAAAGTGGGAGGAAACCAGAGTGGCAACAGAAATCCCCACATGGTCACAGGGGGAATGTGCAGACAGCGCCGGATTCGAACCCTGGTCACTGGCTCTACAACAACATAGCAACATTTCAACCAACAGTCATTGCTTGTGGGGAGTGCCTGGACACTCTTGTAAACCCTTCACAGGAAGAATTTCCTCCTCATACTGATCAAGAGCTTCTCTAAGGGTTCCAGCTTGCTGAGTTCTTCCACATTCCAGTATCAGACATCTGGCTCCCTCAGACTGAGCCTTTGCTCTGACTTACATCCTGCCAATCATTCAAAGAATCCGGAATTACTCAGTGACTTCTGTTCTTGTCCTTTTGAAGGCTCATAAACACAAGGTAACCTTACTCGTTCTTTCTCAAGGGACATCCATTGGAGCGCTCACACCCCTAACGTCGAGGTACTCGAGATGGCAGAGGTCGACAGCATCGAGTCCACGCTGCTGAAGATCCAGCTGCGCTGGATGGGTCACGTCTCCAGAATGGAGGACCATCGCCTTCCCAAGATCGTATTATATGGCGAGCTCTCCACTGGCCACCGTGACAGAGGTGCACCAAAGAAAAGGTACAAGGACTGCCTAAAGAAATCTCTTGGTGCCTGCCACATTGACCACCGCCAGTGGGCTGATAACGCCTCAAACCGTGCATCTTGGTGCCTCACAGTTTGGCGGGCAGCAGCCTCCTTTGAAGAAGACCGCAGAGCCCACCTCACTGACAAAAGGCAAAGGAGGAAAAACCCAACACCCAACCCCAACCAACCAATTTTCCCTTGCAACCGCTGCAATCGTGTCTGCCTGTCCCGCATCGGACTGGTCAGCCACAAACGAGCCTGCAGCTGACGTGGACTTTTTACCCCCTCCATAAATCTTCGTCCGCGAAGCCAAGCCAAAGAAAATCCTCTCTCCCAGGAATTAAATCAGTGAAACTACGCTGAACTAATTGGAGAGGAAGTACATCCTTTGGGCACATCACGAACTCAGCAGAAAGACAAAATTGCAAGTCTGTCTTTACCTCTTAGTGATCATTCCAGAGACTACAAAACACATCACGAGTCAATGTAAAACCACTGCTCAATGAGAGAATGCTAATCAACAGATGCATCGCCCAACTCCTCATCTAAACAAGGAAACCACAATACTTAGCAGTTAATAACAGGCAGACATTTACTGTACAACCCTTTTCCTTTTCTTACATCATCTCAATCACTTCCTACAGATTTCGATATGAAAGTCGAGGCCATTGTTATGTTTGAACCAGTCAAGACAATGGATTGTGTCAGAAACATTCCACCACAGAATGGTATGAGTCCCAGGCTAACTCACATGCAAGTACAGGCAAATGTGTGTTAAGACCCATAATAATTAGTGAAAGAAAATAGATCTGTATTCTTTGCATTATGGATGAACATGACCTTATTTAAACATAGATGATCCTAAGGGACTTGACAGGATACATTTGGGAGGCACGGTTAGCAACCTGGATTCAAATCAGACGCTGTCTGTTAGGAGTTTGCATGTTCTCCCTGCATCTGCATGGGTTTACTCCAAGGGCTCTGGTTTTCTACCATACTCTAAAATGTATGTGGATTGTAGGTTAACTGGGGTATTTGCGCAGCAGTGGGTTATGGGCCAAAAGGGGCTGTTAATGTAGTGTATGGGGTGTGTGCATGCAGGGGGGGCTTTAAACCATCGATTCTCAGGGTGGGGTGTGTGGCTTAAACTATTTTAGTGGGACATAGGAATATTTTTGGAAGTAATTAAAAAGTTTGTTTGAAAAATTAAACTCGTTATGTTGGTGTAAAAGATACGATTTGGCAACACTGTCAGTTCAACCCAATTGTGGTAACTTCCAAGTAAAATCACTTTGTTCTTTTTATTTTCCTAAAGTGTTTTTACTCTTCCGATGTTTCTCTTATTTTAACTGTTATCCTTGGTCAACATTATAATTATATTTTTTCAGACTGGTCTTATCATGTATTCCAAATGATCTCAATAGTGATGAGGATTCCAAACAATTATGTCAGTCCATACCCCTTTACTTTTTCAGTTCAGTCATGAATTAGACCTGTATTTGTATGTATCTTTGTGCACTAGCATATTGATTGGGGGTGGGGGGGGGGGGGGAGGGGAAAGATCCACCCCAGGCACCAGGGGGAAAATGCCAAAATTGGAAAAAAAATAGGGACCCCTGAAAGTTAAACACGAGGCGAGAGCAGTTTTGATGAAAAAAATGTCAGAAACTGCACTAGTTTTTTTTCATGTTTTTTTAGGGTTAATTTTCTTCCTTTGATTCAATCATGCGACAGTGAGGCTCGGTTATTGGCAAACGTGAGATATATTGATCAGGAAGAGTTTCAAGAAGGGATGTTGTTTTGTGAATCACTAGAAACAATCACTACTGCAGTTGATACCTACAGCAAGCTCAAAAATTATTTGGATGAAAATGAAATACCAAAAGGAAAGATTATATCTTGTGCTGCAGATGGTGCACCTGCTATGATGGGTAAATATATAGGATGTTTAAAATTAATGGACAAAAATCCAAACGTATTAATTGTCCATTGTGTTGTCCACCAACAGAACTTAGTTGCCAAGAAAGTTTCCCTGTTCTACTCGAGATGCTGTATTCAGTGATAAAGTGTATCAATGCCATCAAAGCTCATGCCAAATGTGAACATCTGTTTAAGTAGTTTTATGTCAATAAAAATACAGCACATTTGAGATTATTGCTTCACACTGAAGTAAGGTGGTTGTCAAAGGGAAACTCTTTGATCTCCACAGCGAGTTTTTGAAGGACAAACCTGAAGTGAAGCTCTTGCAAACAAGATGGCAAAGCTTATGTTAGTCACTTGACAGACATTTTGAGAAACTAAGTACATTGAACAAGCAACTCCAAATAGCAAATATGATGCTCGTTGATGCAAATACAAAAATATTTGGATTCATGACACTTCTAGAATTATGCCAAAGGAATATTTCTGCAAGAAATTTCAGTCAATTCCATTGGTTGAATAAGTGTGAGGTAACTAATTGTGCTATAAACATCACTGTTGACCATTTGAAAATGTTGGTTACTGACTTCAATGATAGATTTTCCCTCTTGCTGGTGGACTTATCTAAAGTTCCAGTCCAATACCAAGAGAAGTTCTCTGAGTTGCAACATGATGAATCTGTAAAAACTCCATTCAAAGTGAAAGGAACCATGATGAGGCTGGGTAACGAAATTGAAAATAAATACCCAAACTCAACTACTTTAGCAAGGGAACTATTGATACATTTTCCATTGTCTTATTTAGTAGAATGTGGCTTCAGTGCTGTTAGTGATTTGCTACAAACTAAGAGAAACCCACTGGAAATTACAAAATGTGGAGATTTAAGGTTTAAACTAACAAAATTAGTCCCTCAAATAAAAAATCTGCAGCCAGCGACAGGGGCAAGGTTCCCACTGAAGTGACGACAATTGCTGAATGTGTGTGTGAGATGGTTGACATATTGAAGTAGTAGTAGTTGAATATGAAGTATGTGTTCCCAACCTTAATTGCATTGAAATACACTTGCAGTAAATGATTTAATTAAAACTTCTTTTGAATATATAACTTTTCTCCCAGCAATGGTGGGGTGTACTTTTTTGAAAAATTAAAGTGGGGCCTCAGGCAAAAGATGTTGAGAACCACTGCTTTAAACGGCCTATGATAGGAGCTGCATATTTTGGCAGTTTCCGCAAAGCAGGACATCAAGCGCTGAAGAGCTGGCTCTGAATGGGCAACTAAAGCGGCATCGTCTGCAAAGAGTAGTTCACGGACAAGTTGCTCTTGTGTCTTGGTGTGAGCTTGCAGGCGCCTCAGATTGAAGAGACTGGCATCCGTGCGGTACCGGATGTAAACACCGTCTTCATTGTTGAGGTCTTTCATGACTTGTTTCAGCATCATGCTGAAGAAGATTGAAAAGAGGGTTGGTGCGAGAAAGCAGCCTTGCTTCACGCCATTGTTAATGGAGAAGGGTTCAGAGAGCTCATTGGTGTATCTGACCCGACCTTGTTGGTTTTCGTGCAGTTGGATAACCATGTTGAGGAACTTTGGGGGGCATCCGAGGCGCTCTAGTATTTGCCAAAGCCCTTTCCTGCTCATGGTGTCGAAGGCTTTGGAGAGGTCAACAAAGGTGATGTAGAGTCCTTTGTTTTGTTCTCTGCACTTTTCTTGGAGCTGTCTGAGGGCAAAGACCATGTCAGCAGTTCCTCTGTTTGCGCGAAAGCCGCACTGTGATTCCGGGAGAACATTCTCGGCGACACTAGGTATTATTCTATTTAGGAGAATCCTAGCGAAGATTATGCCTGCAATGGAGAGCAGCGTGATTCCCCTGTAGTTTGAGCAGTCTGATTTCTCGCCTTTGTTTTTGTACAGGGTGATGATGATGGCATCACGAAGGTCCTGAGGCAGCTTTCCTTGGTCCCAGCAGAGCTTGAAAAACTCATGCAGTTTGGCATGCAGAGTTTTGCCGCCAGCCTTCCAGACCTCTGGGGGGATTCCATCCATACCTGCTGCTTTGCCACTTTTCAGTTGTTCAATTGCCTTATATGTCTCTTCCCGGGTGAGGACCTCATCCAGCTCTAGCCTTAGGGGCTGTTGAGGGAGCTGGAGCAGGGCGGATTCTTGGACTGAGCGGTTGGCACTGAAAAGAGATTGGAAGTGTTCTGACCATCGGTTGAGGATGGAGATCTTGTCGCTGAGGAGGATTTTGCCATCTGAGCTGCGTAGTGGGCTTTGGACTTGGGGTGAGGGGCTGTACACAGCCTTTAGAGCCTCGTAAAAACCCCTGAAGTCGCTAATGTCCGCGCTGAGCTGGGTTCGTTTGGTGAGGCTAGTCCACCACGCATATTGGATCTCCTGGAGTTTGCGCTGAAGATGGCTGCATGCACGACAGAAGGCTCGTTTCTTCTCTGGCCAGGACGGCTTTGCAAGGTGAGCATGGTGGGCAGCTCGCTTCTTTACCAGCAGCTCCTGGATTTCCTGGTTGTTTTCATCGAACCAGTCCTTGTTTTTCCTGGAGGAGAAGCCCAGTACCTCTTCAGTGGATTGCAGTATGGTAGTCTTCAGCTGATCCCAGAGGGTTTCAGGGGACGAGTCCGTGAGGCGGATTGCATCCTCGAGCTTTGCATTGAGGTTTGCCTGGAAATTTGGCCTGGAAGTCAGCCTGAAGAAAACTGAGGTCCTCCATAAGCCAGCTCCCCACCATGACTACCAGCCCCCCCACATCTCCATCGGACACACAAAACTCAAAACGGTCAACCAGTTTACCTATCTCGGCTGCACCATTTCATCGGATGCACGGATCGACAACGAGATAGACAACAGACTCGCCAAGGCAAATAGCGCCTTTGGAAGACTACACAAAAGAGTCTGGAAAACAACCAACTGAAAAACCTCACAAAGATTAGCGTATACAGAGCCGTTGTCATACCCACACTCCTGTTCGGCTCCGAATCATGGGTCCTCTACCGGCATCACCTACGGCTCCTAGAACGCTTCCACCAGCGTTGTCTCCGCTCCATCCTCAACATTCAATGGAGCGACTTCATCCCTAACATCGAAGTAGTTGAGATGGAAGAGGCCGACAGCATCGAATCCACGCTGCTGAAGATCCAACTGCGCTGGGTAGGTCACGTCTCCAGAATGGAGGACCATCGCCTTCCCAAGATCTTGTTATATGGCGAGCTCTCCACTGGCCACCGTGACAGAGGTGCACCAAAGAAGAGGTACAAGGACTGCCTAAAGAAATCTCTTGGTGCCTGCCACATTTACCACCGCCAGTGGGCTGATATCGCCTCAAACCGTGCATCTTGGCGCCTCACAGTTCGGCGGGCAGCAACCTCCTTTGAAGAAGACCGCAGAGCCCACCTCACTGACAAAAGACAAAGGAGGAAAAACCCAACACCCAACCCCAACCAACCAATTTTTCCCTGCAACCATGCCTGCCTGTCCCGCATCGGACTCGTCAGCCACAAATGAGCCTGCAGCTGACGTGGACATTACCCCTCCATAAATCTTCGTCCGCGAAGCCAAGCCAAAGAGAAGATAGGAGCTGCTGGGGTTTCTCTCTTTAAATCATGAAACCTCTGGATTTGTGCCCAAGATGTTTGCACCTGTGCTTGGCAGGCAGTGTCTTATGAGGGGTTGCAGACTCTGGGGGAGCAGCAGACTGACGCAGAACACCAGAAATGGGAGAACCCCCTCCCTCCTTGAGAAGGAAAAACATAGGTGAAGACCTTATAGGTTGGTGACCACGGCAGTGGACCACCAAAGGGCTCAGCAGCTGAAGGACCCACACAGGCTGCGGGCGACTTGCAGTCAAAGGGCTGACACAGGCTCTGAGAGACTGGCTCATGGGAATCAGTTATCAAAACTCGGAATGGTACCAAGGGCAGGAAGGGCTTCAGGCACTGAAGGCTTCCTGATCATATCGGAGGTTTGGATCTGGAGCTTGGGTTACTGATGAATTGAACAGGAGTCTGTGCGGCTACGGAAGCGGCAGAGGCGAATCCACAATCCTCTGAATCTCTGAAAAGACCCCCTTTAGTTTCTCTTTCTCCTATTGTGGCGCAGGGCAATGCACACGGCAACTCGATTTGCCTTACAGCAGACAAATGTTGAAGAACATCATGTACGTGACGTTTTTAATGCATTATTACAGGACATTAAAATAACCTTTGAACCTTTAGAAAGTAGATAAATCTTATTGAAAGATTGTGCATCTAATTCTAAAGGGTCTGGCACAGAAAGGAGATGAGGCCTGGGTAGATCAGCCATGATTGTATTGAAGGTGGTCAGCTTCAGCGGGTGAATAGACAACTTTTCTCCCTGCAGCACACTGCTCCATCAGAAACACTCCCACCCTAGAGGGCCAAGGGAATCACCAACAATTGGCACAAGCCTCAGTTTAATGCTGCAGAGAAATGCCCAGCAAATTGGTACACATCCAAGTCAAGGATGTCCACTCTGCACTCCAAAAATCAGATTGTTACTTTCTTACAGAAATACCAGGGTTTGGTGTCTGGAGCAAAACCTGATGGAAGAAGTAGGCAGGTTGAGCTACATCAGGGTTGAAGAATCATCGAACATTTGGGCTGGAACTGTCACAATGAAGAGTTCCCGCCCAAGTTGTCGACCATTCTTCTTCTCCCCCCCCCCCCCCCCCCCCCCCCCCCCCCACCCCCCCGATGTTGCTTGACCTGCTGAGTTCCTCCAGCAGATTTCACTTTTGCTCCGTACTTTCTTAGTTTTACCCAGGCAAGGCCATCCCCCTCTAACAAGACACCTCCTGGATTGAATTGTTCATTGATTTATTGTCATGTATAGCAAGATGATGAAAAATTTGTTTTGCATGCAATCTAGGGAAGTTCAGATTTATTGTCAGGGAACATGCATGACATCCCATACAACCCCGAGATTCCTTTTCATGCGGCCAGGCAGAATTACCACTTATCGGTAGTGCAAAAAATTGTACTCAACCAAAGATATTCAGAAAAAAAGAAAAATGTAAACAAAGAAATATAAATAAACTGACTATGCAAATACAGAAAAAAAAACATTCAGCAATAAATAATGTGCAAGAGTCTCAAAATGAGTCCCTGATTGAGTTTGTTGTTGAGGAGTCTGACGGTGGAGGGGAGCAGCTGTTCCTGAACCTGGTGGTGCGAGACTTGTGGCACCTCGACCTCTTTCCTAATGGCAGCAGCAAGAACAGAGCGTGTGTTGGGTGGTGTGGATCCCTGAAGATATTCTCGACAGTGGGGAGGGTTTTACCTGTGGTGTCCTGGGCTGTGTCCACTACCTTTGGCAGGGCTTTACGCTCAGGTGTCCCCATACCAGACTGTGATGAAGTCAGGCAGCACACTTTCCATCACACATCAGTAACCATTTGCCAAGGATTTCGATGTCATACCACAGCAAACAGTGTGCTGGGTCCTCTAAAGATCAACTCTCATTTAACACGTAGGTGCAAAAATAAAACAGAAATGCTGAATATTGTGTTAGAGAAAAATACAGATCAAACAGTGCAAGAGCTGTGACGAAGTAGAACGTGAGATCAAGAGATAATTTTTACTCATGAGTGAACCATCTAGATCTACTGCGTGTGAAACAAAGTTTACAGATGCTGTGATTGCAGTAAATACACAAAAGTGCTGGAGAAACTTAGCAGGTCACGCAGTGTCCATAGGACACAACAATATATAACCGTTTTGGACCTGAGCCCTTCACCAAGGCATGAGCAAGGTACCTGCTGAGTTTCTCCTGCACTTTTGTGTAGATCTAACTGATGCTGGCTATCTGACAAGTTGCACCATCTGATGAACAGAGTAGCCTCAGTGGCTGTGCCACAAGGCAAGTGCAGTTGCAGGTGGCCACCATTTCTCCTCAATCAGGGAGTTTCCAGGTTCAAGTCCCACTCTGGAGTTTCAACACAAAACCCTTGGCTGTCACTCTGTGTGTGGTCCTGAGGGAGGGCTACCATGTGGTAAGCTGCAGTGAAACAAGACCTCGGTTTGACCCTATTAAGAATATTGTGTTCTCGTCACCTCATCACAGGAAAGATGTGGATGCCGTAGAGAGGATGCGAAGGAGATTTCCCAAGATGTGGCCGGGATTGGAGAGCAGGCCTTGTGAGGATAGGTTGAGTGAACTTAGTCTTTTCTCCTTGGACCAATGGAAGACAAGGGGCGACCTGAAAGAGGTGAAGAAGATGATGAGAGGGAGTGATTGTGTGGGCAGCCAGAGGTTTTTTCCTCAGGGCTGTAATGGCCAACACCAGGAGGCATAGATTCAAGATCTTTGGGAGTAAGTACAGGGGAGAGGGAATGTAAGAGTAGTTTTTCCCTTACACAGGGAGTGATAGGTGCATGGAATGCACTGCTGGCAACGGTAGTGGAGGCAAGGACAAGAGGTCCCTTCAAGAGATGACTGGGTAAGTACGTGGAACTGAGGAAAATGGAGGGTTATGCAGTCGGGAAATTCTAGGCTGTTGTTATTGGGTCAGCACAACTCTGTGGGCCAAAAGGCCTGTATTCTTTGCTATTTGCCAACCATAACCCAGAGGTCAATGGATCGAAACAATTCTCTGCTATTTGCCCATTTCGGGCACCTGCCCACATTTTGCTCAGACCTTGATGAAGGGGTCAAGCCCGAAATATTGATTATGTATCTTTATCTCTGCTATGTAAAGTGAACCATCTGGACAGCTGAGTTTCTCCACCATCATGTTTGTCCTTTGCAGTAGATTTCCATGTTATATTAGAGATCATGTTTGAGAATGTGATTTTAAACCGAGGACTTTCTCCTCTACAAGGCCGACATAAAGATTTCCAGGCACCAACTCATTGAAGAACGGAGAAGTTATCTCCTGTATTGTGTCTCCTGTTAATCCTTCAATGTCGGATCTTTTCGGCAGAACTTCTCCATTGGATATCAAATGATGCATTGGTGAGAGACACCATGCAAGTGCGACCATTTTGAACGTGAAGGAATTGTACATTGATAGAAAGGCTTGGCCAGTGGAATTTAATTACAAAGTAAAAGTGAATTCAATGTTAGACAAAGCAGTAACAGATGGTGCAACTTGGCTGTTGATAAACTAATCTAAGTTAAACCAGCATTGCTCATTGCCACAAATAGCAAGACCACAGGCCTGCTCAGTTTTCACAGAACAGATCATTTCACACACTGCAAACAAAAGAAAAAAGGTCTCGAACCTGATCCATATTGTGCACAACATACTGCCAGTAAATCCCTGAAAACAGATCAAGGGGAGGAAAATAGATGTTTCTTTTCAGTTTACAAATTCACTGATAAACATTTGTGTGGCTGCGTCGTTGATAGCCAAGAACATTAAAGTCGTGCAGCCCAAAGCTGAGAAATTTATATTTCCAGGAAATAAAAATTTAACCTTCAGTGAAATGGATATTGGCAGAAAGTCCTCTTCCCACAGCAACACTGACAAAGTATCATGGAGCCGAAGGCTGAAGGATCAAGTGCTGAGATGTGAAATGTCTGTTTCAGCGGAGTATAGCTGTCTGAACAGAATTAAGCGGCCTCATTCCACAGCTTCCAAACGTATATTTATTCTGCCATTGAGTCTGCACATGAAAGAATACCGATTTACATAGAGTCTCACACAACCCCTCTGCATACTGCTCCCAGCAGATCTCCTGACATTGACGACAACTGCCCTACCTGCTTGTATCTCAACTCAATTATTCTGCTGCCCTTTCACTATTTTAATTATTTTAAATAGACCCTTCCAGCACACGAGCCCATGCCGCCCAATTGACCTACATTTTGGAGGGTGGGCTGAAACGGGAGTACCCAAAGGAAACCCAACAGGCATGGTGAGAATGTACTTCGTGACAACGCCGGATTTGAACCCTGGTCACTGGCGCTGTAACAGCATTGCACTAACCACTGAGCTAACTGTGGCGTTTTGACTGAACTTCTTCTGCGTAACACTATGCTCCGCATTCTTGCTTTATATTGTACTTGATGTTGTGCTTAAGTAAGGGTTGACTTGCATGGATAGCATTCAAAACAAAGTTTTTCCCACTGTGTCTCAGTGCAGATGACAATGAACAATTCTCATCAAAACATTGCTGCTTCAGCTGAGAATCTAGTACCAACTGCTGCATGTAGGATACGTGGCAACAAGTAGACAGCATCATTGGGCAATGAGATGGGCCATCAAAGGTTGAGAGGTGGCTTAACAGAAGGATACAAGATGCAGAGGGGCTGAGACAGAGTGGACAGCTAGCACTTATTCCCTGCAGTGACTGACAACAGCAAATATCAGAGGATGTCTGTTTAAGCCGAGTGGAGGAATGTTTTTCAGGGTGGCCATCAGGCCCACATGTAGAGTGCGTACGGGGGGGGGGGGTGGTGGAGGTTAATTGGGCGGCACGAACTTGTGGGCCGAAATGGCCTGTTATCGTGCAGTACGTCCAAATTAAATCTCAGAGTGATGGTGGCTGGAGATACGCGAGACTTCTTGCAGAAGAACACTTCTCACTGTAGTAGGTATAATGGGCCCAAAGAACAAACTCACACAAGGATGACTAGATTTCAATACAAAAGGGTGATGGGGAGGACAGAATCTGATGGACAAACCGTGAACAGTGGGTAAGGTTCAAAGGGGAGAAAAGGCCACTTCGACTTTTCCTTGATCCTTGTGTAAAAGTCAAATTTTCTTGATAATTTTTAATGTTAAATTTATGGAGTTGACTAATACATGGATACGACTTTTGAGGGCTGAATTTCACACGAGAATCCAAACCACTGTATCAGTAGTCCAAATGAGCCCTATCGACGAATAAAGACCAAAATGAATTAAAGTGACAGTACGGAGTCTGCATATCAAAATGCACGCCTCACCACAGGAGAGGTGAGGACCACAGTGAGTATCAACATTATCGGGAGCTCTGATGGACGGGCAGCTGGGGGTGAGGCCAGAGTCCACGTTGAAGCCATCGAGAGCTCCGATGGGTGGGCAGCTGACAGGGGGTGGGGGGTGAGGCGAGAGTCCATGATGAAGCCACTGGGGGCCACAGTGAGACTGGGGTCGACTTTTACATGTAAAATTCTAGATTTTTGGCCAAAAATAGGGAGGGGGCTGACTTTTACATGAGCTCAGGGCTTTCCCAAGTTCCTCTATTGACATGTACATAACACACAAAATGTTTGTTTGCCCATAAAGGCCTCAAAGAGGGGCCACTCATCCGGCTCCCCCAACAACACAACAAAAAGAAGCAAAGGGAGACCTTTCAGAGGCATCATGTCTGTGGAACCCACCACCTCCTCTGTTGCCACTTGCCCCCTGTAAACTCTGTAGCAACATGGTCTCCTGTCTGTTCCAACGGGTGAACCCAAGTGCAAGTGTCCTAAAGTTTCTCAATCAGGTCATCCATTTGTCTTGTGTGTTCAGAGGAACATACACCTATACCTTCATAATTCAATCTTCCAACAATGGTTGGGCTCTTTTTTTGAGAATTATATTCAGTGAATCAAACCAGAAAATAAAACCAGACATTTTGCAAAAAACAACTTTTCAATAGATTGTTGAGTTCAGCAGCATTAGATACATGAACAGAAATTCCTTTGACACTTTCAAGGTTCCTTTTATCGTCACGTAATAAATTTTTTAAAAATTGATGTACTTCAACATTCATCTGCCATAAGGCAAACAAAGAGTCGCCATGAGCATTGCCCGGCACCCCTGCCAATAGCAGAAAAAGAAGCAAAAGAGAGTCCCTTCAGATACCGAGTGTCTAGATTCGCAGCCGGACAGGCTCCTGTTCGACCCATTGGCAACTCTACTCCAGGTCAAAACCGCCGATACAATCAGGAACCCTTCAGAGCCATGGCTTTTCTTGCCTTCAGCACCTTCTCAAATCTCGGTTTCGATACCTTGTTCCCAGTCTCCATGAGCCTGAGTGGGTCCTTCGACCGCAAGTCGACTGCAGCCTGTGCGGGTCCTTCAGCCACTGAGCCCCTCGCTGGTCCGCTGCTGTGGTCACCTGAAGTGCAGGGTCATCCCCCGTGCTTCTCCACCTTTCTGGTGTCCTGCTGCTCAGTCTAATTGTGTTTTTACTGAGGGGTATCGCAGTTTAGCCCCATGTGTTGCGTGTTTGGACACAGCGTGTCAAAGTTGTAGAGGCCACCACAAAACCAAGCAAATGCACTGGGACAGGGGATTCAATCAGCTCATGTACCATTCTGCTCTCATTTCATCTTGTGTAACACACAGGCCTTCAAGAATGCAGTCTATCAAGAACAGCATATACCAGTTTGGCAACAGATAACCAAGTTAAAAATATACTGCAAAAAGGGAAAATTGGTCATACACTTACTCTACAGGCTCCATGCCAGATATCATTATGTCAGAGAGAATTCAGGTTAAATCGCTGACAGGATTACTAAACTCATTTCCAAGATGGTGAATGGAAATAACTTTATGTACGACATACATAAGATTTTGCCCCAGAGTTTACCTCCACATTGCCTTCCCTGCTGCCCCAATGCCCAAAGAAACTCCTGTGATTAAAACACGTGATTAGTGACTGGTGATTAGGCCACTGCACACATCCTAGACATCCTTTCCCTTCGTTGAATCACACATCAGTGAACCTCATCAGCGCATTCAGTGAATGTTCCACTGTGCCTCGTTAACAAGCAACAAAAGACCTGCTTAGGTAGTGAAGCAAAGCATCAAAACAAGTTATATTTTTGCCAAACAAGACCAGTCAGTCAACGAACTTTTGAGCACCACGCTTGATAAGTGGAGCGCGGGGAATTTCAATTAATCGCATTATGGACTGGACGCAATCTCTTCAGCCCTGTTGAATGCTGTTCACCTGCCAACTTCAAAGTGGTTCCTGTGATATGGAAGGACTCTGAACATTTACGAAGAATGGAAAAAAAAGGGTCCCAAGTGCTCTGAAAATGCAGGAAGGAGATGGAATCCTTGGTAAAACATTTTCTTGTGGTAAAACACTCAGGGCTGTCATCAAACCTCTAAGCAGGTTTCTGAAAGTTAACGAGGTGAAGTCCTCCGCTATATTCTTCAAAGCAAGATTGAGGCAGTGGAAGGTTCAGTCAGGAGAAATTGGGACAAATCAGGGATGGGGCAAAACAAATCAGGAAAACAGCAAATGCTGGGAATTGAAAATAAAGACAAAACACTGGAAATATTCAGCAAACCAGGCTGAATCTATGGGCAGTGTTGACCATGATCCAGAGAAATGTTGTTTCATCTGGTTGTTTATGTAGTTAGATTTATAGGACTAGGTTCTACAATCACTGTCGTTTCAGTATTAATTAGATTGATCCTCTCTCGAGTTAATACGGTCCCCCTCAGTTACAATAATGGAGGATGACCACTAGGGAATATTATCCAGTAAGGGACACATCTTCATTTGTACAATAATAAACTTGAACTTAATGTTTTGACCTGAAACATTAAGCCTGCTTCTCTTTCAACACATGGCAACCCAAGGAAACGGTCCAGATGTGATGGGTTGTGGACATGGAGAGACATGCATCAATGTCAAACTTAGCGGGCTGGGCATTCCTTTGGAACCCAGCTAGTGGTGGGCAAGCAAGAAAGAATCAGTGGGTCAGATAGCATCTGTGGAAAGAAATGACCAGAGTGTCAGGTTGGGACACTTTACCAAGCTATACATAAATGTACTACCAGTGGTGATGTGGGTGAGTGGAACCTACACCCCAGGCATAACTGAAGGTCTGTCGCAGTTTGCAAGAGTCAGCTGAATCAACAATTTACAGCATAACATTAAATAGAATATTGTGTAATCAGAATTAAAGCAGGAGGAACGGTTAATGGAGCAGGCGGCATGGTTAGCCCAATGCTGTTACAGTGCCAGTGACCAAATCCCACATTGTCTTTAAGGATTTTGTACATTCTTCCCATTGTCTGTGTGGGATCCACCCACCCTCCAAAAGACATATTGGGTTAATTGATCACATTGGTGTATTTGGGCGGTAAGGGCTTGTAGGCCCAAAAGGCCTGTTACCATGCTGCATCCCTGAATTAAAATTTATTCGATTTTGTGTACAAAAATTAATTTTATTGTAATTAAGACTGCAGTTGGATTGACCCAAATGAAATGTGGACATTTCCACAGAAACTGGGTATCTTAATGTTTGTTCATCCCATCACCTCAGGAACATAACTTTAAATAACTTAAAATGGCTTGAAAATAAACCCACAAGAATTTGAAGATTTATCTTGAGGTACATAATTAGCAGCATTCAAAAGCTTTTAAAAACACATCCATTAGTGAGTGCACACCCAAAAGATTAATTACTGGAACCTCACAAACCAGCAATGAATGCAGTTTTTCATGGGGATTAATTTATCTTCAGTACAGGTCCAAGTTATAGGCAGAGCTAATTTCCAGTGAGAGAGAATGTAAAATCAGGCAGTCCAGTTCAGGGAATTTGAAATCACTGAGGACATACGAGGTATTGCGGATGTAGGTGGGGAGGGAGATATGTTCAAACGTTGGTTCAGTATCTTTACCCTTGCTATATAAAAGGACCCTGTTTGACCTGCTGAGTTTCTCCAGCCTTGTGTTTTTACTGATTTCTAATGTAAAGTTTAACCTAGTGGAAAACATCATGGACTATAAGGGCCGAACTGGCCTGTTTCTATGCTGTAATTGTTATATGGTTATATTAAAAAATTACTTGGCAATAAACGTACATAAAATCTCAAGCATTGTGTGTTTTTTTTTTTTACTTCACCCACAGTGACCACAGAATTCTGTGATTTACTATATAAAATTCCCATCTGCTTTTGCAGATCGTTGGTGAATTGCACTTGTATCTGATGGACAACTTCAAATCAAAACCGAATGCAGCTGAAACACCGGGGAGGGCACATTTAGCTGTGCCAACTCTGGGACTAACCAAGGCTGTGGTTGAATTTCATGGCAGTTTCGGGTTTGCGGAGAAGGGAGGGGAGGGTGAGAAAAGAGGATAGTTGGAAGATGCCCAGCATATGAAGTGAAATCAATGGACACATCCTCTGGATCTCCACTTCAGAGCAAGGGAGGGGCCAACAAGGAAATTCAGACTTCAGTCAGCAGCGATCTGATATCCTGCTGTTCTTCACTCCCAAGAAAAATTAGGGCTATGGGCAGTGAGGGAGGGATGGACAGATTGACACAATATCATGGGCTGAAGAACTCATACTTCGCTGCAGTGTTTGATCCTACCCCCGTCACGCTGGTCTTCTATCAGATCAGCTACGATGCTGCAAAGGACGAATGAAGCAAGGGTGGTCCACTTGCCCTGGACATGACAGGAATCAACAGGTTCTGCAGTGTCCTCATCTTTCCTTATAAATGGAGACAGAAATTGTAACCACATCCTACAAAGTTGTTTCAAACCTTCATTACCTTTACATTTCTAAGCCCTTGTACTGAAGGCTGTCCTAATGCATTGCATAATAACTTTTCCTTTTTCATGAATTAGGACCCAGATCCCTTTGGACAATATTACTTGATCAGCATATTCTGCTTAAATGATTTTGTTTTTCTTGTTCTTCCTTTCAAAAAAATAAATAACTTCACATTTTCCTACATCGTACTCCAAAGTCTCATGTGATGAGTGAGACTGTGCAGGAACTTCCTTAATGGCAATGGACACCACAAATGTCCAATTCGCACAGCCACTGGATGGCTTGCTTGTAATGTGGGGGGAAATCTCATTTACCTTGGGTACCTCTGAGTTGACCATTCTTACTTAAAATGGAAAAGATCCTTGCTTTGCTGTCAAGAGACTGGGCTTCATTACCATCATAAGAGATGAGAAAATGAACAGGTTGATATCTCATTGGAGCACTTGTGCAAGGGGTTTCTGACTGACCCCAGTGAGTAGCAGAAGGGTGGGTGGGTGGGAGGGGAGAAGCTGTGCAAGCGTTTGCTTTTCATGAAGTTCAGAGGCAAGACCCGGTGATGCCACGCGCCACTCCCCGTACCCACAACGCCACACACCCCAGTCCCGCACACAGGTCCCACGGTTTGGACACGGTGCCTCGTGCCCCTGCCATGTACACGCCATGAGACACCCCCCCACCAACACACACCTCCCCACACACTCAACACTGTGTACTAGGCTGTAATTGTACATGCATAATCTACCAGAAACAGGGGGGGGGGGGGGGGTTCAAAATAAAGTGGGAAAACAACAGAAATTGCAGTCAAAAAGCTCCAGAATGCTGTGACTCATGGACAAATTGTTAAATTACAACCAACATTCAAAAAGGTTCATGTTAATCTTGGTGAGTAGTTATACAACAATAACAAAAACTTTTTCCAAAAGCTGTTTCATGTCCTTTTCTAACCCAGTACAGCATAACAGATTCTTTTGAGCCTTTTGGACAGAAGAGTTAAGCATAAGAACAGGCCCTTTAGCCCACACCTCTATGCTAAATTCTATCCCCATCAAAGAAAAATTCCTCCACCATATTCACGTGCCCACTGGAGACTCAGAAACATTACTTTGTATCTGCTCCCACCACATCCCCTGGCAACCCATGCCAAGCACCCAGCACTCCGTAAAATATTTTCCACACAAATCTCCCCTAACCTTCCCTTCACCTTTAATGCACATCCTCCAGTAAATGGCGCTTTTACACAGCGAATAGATTCTGGCCACCTATCCTACTAATACCTCCCATTAAATACTTCCATCAGTGGAGACAGTTGGCCGAATGCAGATTCACGACAAGTTTGGGAGAAAGGGTGCAAGGGTCCCTGTCACAGTTCATCCCCAACAGCGGTGTTTCCGAGGACTTTCCAATCTATGGGCTGTTCCCGGGGCTACACACAGGTCCAACATCCAGAACTGCTGGAAGACCACCAACACGGTGAAAGATGCCCTTTGTTCTGGCCAAAATCTGTGGGTCTTTCAGCACACAGTGATGTCGGTGCGGGAATGTTGCCGATTGGCTCACTCCAGGCTGCAGCAGTACATGCTGAGGGACGCCCTAAGGTTCGGCCAATGCGAGGGCGCCGCGGGGAAGGAAGACAGTCCAGAGTCCTCCCATTACTGGGCACTGAGGGGATGAAGTGCCACAGGGATAATGTAACAAATGTACATTGATGGGAAAGTATAGATATGACTGTCAGCCCGCACCCCTGGTAAAATTTTACTCTCACTCCTTGACCTAGGATTTGAATTAATCATTCGCAGATCAAGAATCTTAGAGGTTTCAGTTGACAGCTCTTCAAATCATGTTGATATCTCAGTGGAGCACTTGTGCAAGGGGTTTCTGACTGACCCCAGTGAGTAGCAGAAGTGGATGGATGGGAGGGGAGAAGCTGTGCAAGCATTTGCTTTTCATGAAGTTCAGAGGCAAGACCCGGTGATGCCACGCGCCACTCCCCGTACCCACAACGCCACACACCCCAGTCCCGCACACAGGTCCCACAGTTTGGACACGGTGCCTCGTGCCCCTGCCATGTACACACCATGCGACACCATATGTCAACCATATGTGGAGGAGAAGGCATTTATAAACCACCCTCAGTGTTGAGGAGGCAAATCTGTCTTCATGTTGTAAGCATAAGATTTTGATTTCTTACTTAATTTTATGACTTGGCCCTTGGCGGGGGGTGGAGGGCTGGGAGTTAATGCTCATATCAGATTAGATACTATTTATTGCCATGTAATAAAATTGAAATATAATATTACACAAAACTGTCTTTAGTCTACTGTAAGGCGGACAAAGATTCACCATCAGCAGAAATTGCCTGGCACCCCTAACAGTGACAGAGAGAAGTAAAAGAGAGTTCCCACACTGCCACCCCCACAATCACTGACTCATCCCAAAAAATCCTCCATCACTTTAACAACTTCTAGTTCCCTGAACTTGATTGCCTCACATTACCACAGACATCCAATCCCTATACACCTCCACCCCCATATCGAAGGCCTCAAAGCCCTTTGCTTCTTTCTGGGCAATACATCCAACCAGTTCTCCTTTACCACCACCCTCCTCCAGCTGCCAGGGCATGTCCTCCCCCTCAATAACTTCTCCTTTGCCATCCCAACTTCTGTGTCCACGGATTTGCTTCCAGAACTCCCGCAGCCTCTGTGGCCACACAATCATCGACAACCCAAGCCCAGATCCAAACCTCAGACATGATCAAGAAGCTTTCAGGCCCTTCAAGAGCCCTCCGCGTTCTCTCAAATCCTCGTTCCAATGCCTGGCTCTCATGTGCCAGTCTCCCGCAGCCTGTGTGAGTTCTTTAGCTGCAGCTGGTCCGCCACTATGGTCACCGTCCTTGGGGCATTTTCCTCTGCTTTTCCTTCTTCAGTGGGGACTGGTCTCCCCATTTTCTGAGGCTCTGTGCCTGTCCTCTGGCGTTGTGAGGCAGTGGCTCCACCAGCTCCACTACAGTTTCTGATGACCAAAGGAAACTGTACAAGATAAGAGAATGATAGAAATGTTGGAACCAGAGGCAGCTCACCACATCCCTGCCAAGGGCAATTAGGGATGGGCATAAATGCTGGCCTGACTGGCACTGCCCAGATGAAATAGATTGAAAATTAAAGCATCGTTTGATTTTCTAAACTCAGTGGTTGGAAAGGCCAGGCAAGAAAATTCAGGAACATCTTTCAAAAATAGATTGTCCACAATCTGGAAAGGACTTGTTATTCAGGGCAATGAGGAAAGACCAGGGCAAGGTCAAATAAATCGAATACAGGGAAAGGTCAAATAAATTGAATAACGGCAGTCCCCAGGTAACGAATGAGATCCGTTCCTACATCTGTCGTTAAGTCGAACTTGTAGGTAAGTCGGAACAGGGACAAATGGTTCTTATTTAGCGTTAGCCTTGGTATAGAGTATATATTTAACCTTTTTATGTATCTAAATCCACTGGAGTCAATTTCTTGAAGCAACTTAGAATGACAGACGATGTTCTCCTTCCTTGAGCCGATGAACTGTGGAAGCTGCGTGTAGAAGTATGAGTTGTCCGTGTCACACATTCATAGACCTGGGGCCTGCCTGTAAAGCAAGAACACCCCAGAATGCTGGAGGAACTCAGCCAGTCTTGCAGTATCAGGAGATGAAGATCTATCGCCAATATTTCGGGCCTGAGCCCTTAAAGGAATAGGCAAAGAAAGAATTGAATAACACAAGATGGCCTTATTTGGTACAGTATACTTGTTTCACACCAAGTTTGACGGCTTGGGCATTAGCCAAAACCTGGGCAAAAGGGAGTATAAATCTCTGAGTTGGCCAGACAACGTTGTTTAAAGATAGCAGTTTCTTGCATGCGGTCATGTACACACTAAAATTTAGCAGCTACTTGTGCTGCTATCAATGTGATAACCCACAGTTATTTGCACGGCCTGACTGCACTGCTTGATCGACTAGGATGAAATTGCCAAGGTCATCCTCAGGTCAACAGCTCCCTGTTCAAGGCACTAACATTTTTAGACTTCATGTTGCAACTAAAAGGTTTCTGCATGTTCCACAGGGGAGGAGGTGCTAAAACTTGGGAGTAGAAAGTTCAAGGCAAACAACTGCCTAACACTTGTAATAAAATATTACCTCTGTGGCCAGTCTCCTATCATCCATAATATACAGGAGGAAGTTAAAAGCATCAACTCCTGCCAAGAGCTAGTTTTTCAGCAGTATAATTTGTAGACTATGCATGTGGCAGAGCTCTTGTACATAAAGTGTGCACTTAAATCTAAACGCCATGGAGAACCAATATTTAATGATTACTGGGAGAGCTCGGATTTTGGAGGGGAGGTTGGTAGCTTGTGTTTTTTTAAAAATATATGCAAGTGCACTCTCTGAACCAGTGAAGTGAAGATATAGGAGCAGAATTAGGCCATTCGACCCATCGAGTCCACCCCACCACTCCATCTTGGCTGATTTCCAATCTTCTTCAACCCCATTCTCCTGCTTTCTCCCCGCAACCCTTGAATCCCTCCCCGATCACGAACGTATCGACCTCCGCCATAGCCCGAAGGAGACCTGGTAGAAGAGGATTCAAACCTTGCTCCTGACCTCCACACAAGAGCCCAACAAAGGCTTTGGCCATGATCAGTTATAGTCATATGACCAGGAAACAGGCCCTTCGACCCAACTTGCCCGTGCCGGCCAAAATGTTCCACCTGCCTGCGTTTGGCACATATCCCTCAATCTCATCACATCCACGTACAGCTATCTGTCCAGTTTTTTTTTCCCCTTAAACGCTACAATAGTACTACCTCAAACAACTCCTCCAGCAGCTCTTTCCATATCTGCTGTCTACAAAAGTACCCCTCAGATTCCTGTTAAGTCTCTTCCCCTCCCCACCACCATAAACCTATGTCCTCTGGTTATTGACTCCACTACTCTGAGCAAAAGACTCTCAGCCTTCACCCGATCTATTCCTCTGGAAAGATATAAAGGTGACTGTTTCTTGACAAATCCTCTTGTCCCTATTGGTTGTCACATTAGTGTAGTGGCTAGTGAAACGCTGTTTCACCGCCAGTGACCCGGGTTCAAATCCCGCGCTGTCTCTAAGGAGTTTGTACTTTCTCCCCGTGTCTGCGTGGGTTTCTTCTGGGCACACCAGTTTCCTCCCATCCCGCAAAACATATGGGGTTATAGGTCAATTGGGTGTAATTGGGCAGCATGGCTGAAAGGGCCTGTTACCATACTGTATATCTAAATTTAAATGGCCTTAGCTACCTAGATTGACAATTTAACTAAAGCAACTTAAATTTTGTGCATCTTTACAAGGATATCAAGGAAAACCATTTTGTGTGGTTTGTGCACATGGCATTATATGGAATTTTGAACTTTCTAGAGTGCGTTTAACATGAAAAATACATTCCAAAGACCTTCACTATCATCTGATGGCACATTCACAAACAGAAGAAACAGCGTTTCCCTGCTCCAGAGAACATACACAAAACAATCATGATCAGAATCAGGATTTATTGTTATGAACAAGTCATGAAATTCGATGTTTTGCGGCAGCTTCATAGCGTAAATATTCATATTATAACCACCTGACAACAATAATATAAATTTAAAAAATAATAGAGCACGAAAAGTCAGGCAGTGTCTTTGGTTCATTGATTATTCAGGAATCTGATGGTGGAGGGGAAGACGCTGTCCTTGTGCTGCTGGGAGCTCGTTGACCTTTTCCCGATGGTAGCAGAGTGAAGAGGACATGCCCTGGGTAGTGGGGATAGAGGATGCTATTTTAAGATGTCTTTGATGGAGTGAAGACTGGTGCCTGTAATGTCGCAGGCCAAGTTAACAACCCCCCTGGAGTTTATTCTTGTCCTGAGAGTTGGTGCCTCCGTACAAGGCAGTGATGCAACCAGCCAAAATGCTCTCCACAGTAGAAGTTAACGAGTCTTTGGTGACATATCGAACCGCCTCAGACACCGCACAAAGTATAGCCATTAGTGAGCCTTCTTTGCAATTGCATCAATGTGGAGGTTCCAGGACAGATCCTCAGAGATGTTGATACCCAGGAATTTGAAGATCTTGACCCTCTCCACTACTGAGCTCTCGATGAAGACTGGGGTCATGTTTCCCTGACTACCTCCTGAAGTCCACAATCATCTCCTTAGTTTTGCTGACATTGAGCACAAGGTTGTTGTCATTAATGAAATGATCCATCTCCCTCCTGTACACTTCCTCATTGACGTTTTTGATTCTGCCGACAACTGTGGTGTCATCGGCAAACTTGTAGATGACATTGGAATTGTGCCTGGCCACGCAGTCATGGGTATATAACGAGTAGAGCAGTGGGCTAGCACGCATCCTTGGGGTGTGTCTGTGTTGATGATCAGTGAGGAGGAGACGTTTTCAATTCGTACTGACTGTGGTCTTCTGATGAGAAAGTCAAGGATCCAGTTGCAGAGGGGGGGGGGGGGTGGGGTACAGAGGCCTAGCTACTCGACCAGCACTGAGGGAATAATGGTATTGAAGGCTGACCTGTACTCGATGAAGCATATATAATCACATATACAGTAAATAAAGATATAATTTAAAATAAATTTCTATAAATAATCAGAGCAATTTAAAAAAAACACAAATAATTCTACACTAAGCCAGGCAGATCATTAGAAAGAAGCTTACACAAGAATAAAATGGAAGAATTTACACATCAACATTAAATTTTTATATGGGAGACAAGGGATTAAGTGTGATGCGAGATTGTAAATGTTGAACAGAAGACTTTTGGAAAAGCTGAGTCTATGGATGAGGGGTTTCAGCTGACCAGACCACGTGGAAGACCAAAATACCCGGGGTCAATTGTGGCCTACGAATTTCTGTCAGGAGCTCATTCTGCCCAAATGTGGTCCACAATTCTCAGTGTGATTCTCACCAATAATAAAACAAAACAAGAAATCTTTTCAGAAAGGCTGACCGCACTCATGTGGAATTTTCTTCCCAATGCCCTCACTCCTGGACTGCAGGTCTGCTTGCTAGTCCAGTCACTGCTCGACGCAGGAGATATGCCACAATTCATTGCACAAGGAATCATCTTTTGTCTGTGCAACACCAAGTGTGGGTGAAAGAGGGCCATTGGCAAGTATATTGGGCTAAGACTGTGGTACATTGTTGGAGAAACCCTCAGAACATTTCGTAAAACTACAACATAAGACAAAATTACAGTTTTTTTTAAAATGATGGAGAAACCAAATCAGACAATAGCTGTGGAGAGAGAAACAGAGTTGATGCTGGAGGTCATTGGTCTTTCCTCAGAGTCTTCAGGAAAGGTTGTAGATTTATTTGTTTTATGTTTGAGGATGGAACTTGAAACGCCAGCATTTATTCTTCATCTACAACTGCCCCTGAACTGAGAAGGTGAGGAAATTGGTGGGTCCAATCTTGCATTGGCAACTCGATTAGTGTAGCGCTTAGCGCAACGCCTTTACAGCGCCAGCGATTTAGTCTGGAACAAGGTTCGAATCCAGCACTATCTCTAAGGAGTGTGTATGTCCTCCCCGTGTCTGCGTGGGTTTTCTCTGGGGGCTACGATTTCCTCCCACCATTCAAAATGTACCGGGGTGTAGGTTAATGGGGGGGGGGGGGGGTAAATTGAGCATCTTGGACTTACTGTGCTATATGTCTAAATTTTTAAAAATTAAATTGTTGGGTCCAATTTCACATACAAACCCAGGTGCACATACAGGAGATCTATCGAGAGTGTCCTGGCCAGCTGCATCATGGTATGGTATGGTAGCTGCAGAAAAATGGATGGGGGGGGGGGTCATAGCCAAAATATGGTTGAGAACAGCTGGTCTACCATCTGTCCGAGGAAGAAACTGAGGGTGGGGGGGGGGGGGGGGGTAACGACAAGGTGCGACAGTGGTGGCAATGGTGCTAAATAGTATGCAACAATGTACAATAATTGGACGACACCATGGATGTGAAGAAACTTTGCACAATTTTCTTTTTGTAAATAACTTATTATGAATAAAGTCTATTTTGGGTGGAAAAATTCACCATTCAATTAGGTTGGGGTGGATTGGCAACGTATTTGTGCACAAGTATATGTGTTTATTCTCCGATGCTGAATTGTTTAATGGTGTGTGTACAGAGTTACAGTAAAAAGCGCTGATTTGGGTGCTTCCAGGCAAGTCAACTCGTACATCAGGTTGTGCAAGTAAACAAACGACAGTGTAAGAGGGGCAGAGTCACATTGTGAAGCGGTGCAGGGTTTGGAGAAAAGGACAAACTGGGTGCAGGGGATGGAGAACAACACCCATACAATGTGGGGGACAGAGAACAGAGCAGTTAAAGGGCGTTATCTTTTGCTAGTGAGAGAAAATCTATCCTTTGGATCACCGATGTTCTCAGCAAACCATCAGCCTGCACAGGATTGATGGGTCACAGGGAAGGGTGCAAGGGCTTGTAGTGGGTACAAGTTACCCG